>NC_091469.1:46593458-46893458 GCF_036971445.1 Narcine bancroftii
TGCAAATCAACACTGCCCGGGAACATGATCAGCCTCTCCCCCGTGCATTCTGAAAATCTTCAGATTTACAATAGTAGCAAATACAACAAGAAGTAGTGACAATGGAAGCAAACTTCGGGTACAATAATGACCAGAAAACAACCAGATTTCTTATTTTAAAATAAACAATAACCAAACCATTACCTTCCTCAGTTGCAAACGGTTGACTTTGATAATTGCCAGGCCAAGTAAATATAGAGTCTTTGGAGTTCACATATAGCCTATGATACCCAGCGATGAAGCACACAAGGTCTTTAGCATGGTGAGATTCCAACAACAATGTCAGGGACTGTGAACAGAAATATATAGTCAGTATATTAACTCAGCCCAAACCTTCCACTGACTCGCTCACTCCAAGTAGGATATGCACAATATCATTGCTGGAAACAGGTGATTCATTATCTTATCTCATTAGTTAGATCTTTTATCTCCTCTTCAGTCTAGATATTTTTAGACAAAAAAGTATCTGGGGCTGCAAGCTAATGGGGAGGTCCATTTAGGACAGTGGGGAATGATAGGACAACTCTATGATGTCCTTGAGACAAAGGAATGATGTGAAAGATGAGAATTGGATTTAGGTCAGCTAAAGAAAGAGAAATGAAGAAAGAAAATAAAAAGGTTAGATCAAAAGAGTCCAAAAAAAAGAGCGAATTCCTATTTGTGTGGCAGAGTGGAGCTGCCGCTGCTCACCTAGCAACCTGGGTTCAATCCTGACCTCCGGTGCTATCTGTGTTGAGCTCTCCCTGTGCTCACGATGATTTTGCCCAGGTGCCCCAGTTTCCTCTCACAGCCCAAAGATGTGTGAGTGGCTAGGTTAATTGACTATTGTAATTTTACCCAATGTGTGTAAGTGAGTTGTGGGATCTGGGGCTGCAGAAGAGAATGTGAGAATAAAATGGTATGTGGTGTAGATGGATCCTCAAATGGTCAGTGTGGACTCAATGGCCCGAAAAGCCTGTTTCCCTGCTGTCTTCTTCTTTCTTTGGCTTGGCTTCGCGGACGAAGATTTATGGAGGGGGTAAAAAGTCCACGTCAGCTGCAGGCTCGTTTGTGGCTGACAAGTCCGATGCGGGGGGACAGGCAGACACGGTTGCAACGGTTGCAGGGGAAAATTGGTTGGTTGGGGTTGGGTGTTGGGTTTTTCCTCCTTTGTCTTTTGTCAGTGAGGTGGGCTCTGCGGTCTTCTTCAAAGGAGGTTGCTGCCCGCCAAACTGTGAGGCGTCAAGATGCACGGTTTGAGGCGTTATCAGCCCACTGGCGGTGGTCAATGTGGCAGGCACCAAGAGATTTCTTTAGGCAGTCCTTGTACCTTTTCTTTGGTGCACCTCTGTCACGGTGGCCAGTGGAGAGCTCGCCATATAACACGATCTTGGGAAGGCGATGGTCCTCCATTCTGGAGACGTGACCCATCCAGCGCAGCTGGATCTTCAGCAGCGTGGACTCGATGCTGTCGACCTCTGCCAACTCGAGTACTTCGACGTTAGGGATGAAAGCGCTCCAATGGATGTTGAGGATGGAGCGGAGACAACGCTGGTGGAAGCGTTCTAGGAGCCGTAGGTGGTGCCTGCAAGCTCACACCAAGACACAAGAGAAACCTGTCCGTGAACTACTCTTTGCAGACGATGCCGCTTTAGTTCCCTGCTGTACAACTGACTCTATACCATATGTTTTTTAAAAAAAAACCTATTGATGACTATTTATGTTTTGATTAGAATATTTACTTGCCGCTCTCCTATCTTCTCACTTTATGGTAACAGGCCACTCCACCCCATGAGCCCGCACTGCTCAAATGTACCCATATGACCAATTAGCCCCATACGTCTTTGGCATTTGGGGAGAAACCCACGCAGCTACAGGGTGAATGTACAACTTCCCTACAGGCAGCGTCAGGTTTGAAACCAGGTTGCTGGCACTTTAATAACGTTGTGCTAACCACTAAACTAACTATACCGTCTCATGACTTTGTTTTGATTGAACAATCAAATAGGTACCATGTTTGGTCTTCAGACCAAGCCTTGGCCAATGTGATGCAAATAATTTAGGTTAAAGATGGAAAAAGTACAGAAGATTCTGCTCATCAACTAGCAGTGAAAAATCTAGCTGAAACTTTTGAGGGATGTCCTATAACTTTCTCATGATACTATTCACTACCATTGAATTTATTTGGCCCTTGCTCAAGGCTTAGTCATAAAGAACATATTGGTAAAATAGCTAGGAAATCAAAGATCAGGAGTAGGATAAGCATCACTGCAAGTCTGCTCTGTCATTAGACAAGATCTTGAATGACCCTCAACACTAAACTTCAACAAATTCTGTCCCAATCTTCTTTAATCCTTCTGATGCAGAAATATATCAGTCTCTGAGTGCAACTAATGACTGAGCTTCAAGAGCCTTCTGATGTAGAGAATTGCAAAGTATCATCACTTTTTGAGTACTTTTTTTTTCCTTATTTTAACTCTAAATAGCCCATTTTGTGATAATGATCTAAAACATTACAAGGTTCAGGAGAACACAGGAATGTGATATTAAGATAAATAATTAGCCATGGTCATGTTGAATGGCTGAGCAAGAAATAGGGCTGAATGGCCTATTCTTTTTTTTCTACATTTTTATCCATAGTCCTAGACGATATGGGTCTATCCTACCTGCAATTACTGCCAAGTCTTCTCACTATCACATTGAGGTCACCCCTTATTCATCTAAACTTTATAGAATAGAGGCCTAGTTTACTCATTCACTTGTCATGTGGCAGATCTGCCATCCCAAGAGTCACTCTGGTGAACTCTCATTGCATTTCCTCTACAACCCATAATTTAGATAAAAAGATTAAAATTATACACAATACTCCAGGTGTAGCCTCAACAAGAACCTGTCTAACTGTAGTAAGACAATTTTACTCATTCTTAAATCCAATAGCCATGAAGAATTTCATCCCTTTAACATATTATTTTCTTATGGCACCTGCATTTTAGTTTTTGTGATTTTTGCATAAGGACATCAAGGACAGTTTCAAAATCAATATTTCCCAATTTTTCACCAATTAAAACACTCAGCATTTCTAATTTTTTAAGCAAAGTTGGTAAATGGACATTTTTCCACATTGTGTTTCAACTGTCACGATGTTGTCCATTCAATTAGATTGGCTATATTTCTCTTGAAGCCTCCTGATCACTGTCATTAGCAAAGGTTCCTTTGCATTCCCGAACTGTTGATACAAATTGAGAATAATGTCCCCCATAGTGCTCATTAATCATGGCCAACCAACCCGAGAAGGATCTGCTTATCTCAACACTTTGCCTTCCACTCGTTGGTCGCATTTCAATTCATGTATGTGTTCTAACCTGCTTCACCAATCTCGTGTGAAATATTTCAGAAAATCCAAGTACATCAGATCCACAACTTTCTCATCTTTGTGAATTACTTGGTTTAAGATCTCATCCCTTTCATAAATCCATTGTGCCAGTATTTTTTGAGTGTGTTTGATATCACATCCATTATTGAAAACCCAGTATTTTCTCCAACTAAAGTTAGCTCATTAAGAGGTTGGTAGCTTTTGTTTTCTTTCTCCTTCTGCTTTTGAAGATGGTAGTGAAATTTTAAAGAAGAGTAAATTTCAGCAGAGAAAATAAAATTCAGAAGGTTGTAAAACAGATTAATGTAAAATACACAAGAATGGAAAATAGAGAGAGCAGTCGCTTCAACAACAACCTTGCACTCAATATTAGCAAAGCTAAGCAAATGATTGTGGATTTCAGGAGAACACATCAAAGGCTCTACAATGGAAAGGGTTAAGAACTTCAAATTCCTGGGTGTTAACATTTCTTAAGATCTATCCTGGGGCCTTCATGTCGATGTGTTAATGAAGAGGGCTCGCCAGCAGCTTTATACTTCATTAGGAGTTGGAAGAGATTAGGTATGTCACCAAAAATTCTTGCAAATTTCTACAGGTGTTGAAGCATTTGTGGAAAGCATTCTGACTGGTTGCATCTGTCTGGTATGGAGGTGGCAATGCACAGGACAGAAAGATGCTACAGAGAGTTGTGAACTCGGCCAGCACCATCATGGCATTAGTCTTCACTCCATTGAGGTAATCTACAAAAGGCTGTGTCTCAAGAAAGCAGCTTCTATCATCAAAGATCCTCACCACCAGGCCATGCCCTCTTCTCACTGTTACCATCAGGAAGGAATTACAAGAGCCTGAAAATGAACAGCTTCTTCCCCTCCCTTTGGAATGGACAATTAACCACAGATACTACCTCACTTTTTGCACTAATTTATTTATTTTAAAAATATAATTTATTGCAATTTTTGCACCTGTAATGCTACTACAAAGCAATGAATTTTGTAGCACATTCATGACAATAAATTTTGATTCTGACTATTAAATAGCTCCTTTATGGTTCAAGGAGACAACTTATCACTGCCTTCTCAAGAGCATTTAAGGGTAGGTAATAAATAGTGGTCATGCAAGATGTTGTTACATACAGTGAATGAAGATAAAATGTAGATCAAGTCAGGTTTGCAAAGAGTAGGACGGTCTCGAAGGAAGGTTCCCTACCAAAAATGTTGGATGTCCATTTATTTTCATGGATGCTGCCTGACCTGCTGAATCCCTCCAGCTTCTCATTGTTTGCTGAGGAATATGCAAGTACCTGGTACTACCTGCGACTGCCAGGCGATAAATCAGCAACTAACATGCTATCAATGAATAGAGTGGAGACTGGTCCTCAAGTATGATGATGAAATGGCAGCAAATGGCTGATGCCATGGTAGCTTGACTGAACTCTGGTCATTCTGGGAATAGAGCCCTGAAAATAAGGTCAATTAAAATTTTCATGATTATGGCCATTCCAACAACCAAGCTAACTCCACACACAATGTATTTTGGCTTTCCTATGGGATTAAAAATTAGGCATCACAAGCATCTCTGTGCCAGTGTAGCTACACAAGACCAAAGAATATTCCATATTTGAGTAGAATGTTATTCACAGTCAAAGGGACATCAAGCAAAAAGAATCTCACCAGCTGCAATATTAGCTGGTCTTTAAAGGAAGATTTCCCCTATTTAATCAAGAAGGAAGTTACCTTGGGATAGTTAGTCTGGGAGTTTTTTTTTCTTTGCCATAATCTGCAGACTTGAAGTTAAGAACCATGTAATTATGGCAGAAAGTTGGGTTTAGGTCAGGATGAGGAAATTCTTAATCCACCTGGTTTTTACTGCCTCTAAATGATAGCCCATAAAACTACCTTTGAAGGGAGAGTAGGGACTTCTTCCCATTTGCTAACTGTTAAATTACACCAGAGTTCCCAGATGCCAGAACTACTTAGTAGGACCCTTGGTACTTGGCAGGTGATGTGGAATCCTTGCTGGGTGACACCAGTTCCCACAGTTGGGAGGAGCTGTGGAATCCTTGCTGGGTGACACCAGTTCCCACAGTTGGGAGGAGCTGTGGAATCCTTGCTGGGTGACACCAGTTCCCTCAATTGAGAGGAGCTGTGGAATCCTTGCTGGGTGACACCAGTTCCCTCAATTGAGAGGAGCTGTGGAATCCTTGCTGGGTGACACCAGTTCTCTCAATTGAGAGGAGCTGCGGAATCCTTGTTGGGTGACACCAATTCCCTCAATTGGCAGAAGATGTAGAATTTTTGCTGGGTGACACCAGTTCCCTCAGTTGAAAAGACAAAGGGAAAACTACTTCAAATGTTACAGATGGCAATTATTGAGGGACAAAAAAAATAGTATCTCCTCTTCCTCGTGAGTGACAATTTGCTCCCCTCAGAACAGGGAATTGCACAATCTTCCACTCAATCCTCATGCTATGGCAACTCTCCAAGTTCTTTTCATCACTCTGATCCTTTCATTTGAAACCAAGTGACTATAGGGGTTAGCACCAGGAGGAAAATTCAACATTCTTATTCCCCAAGCAATAATATTTGTGAGCTATAGAATTCAGATGGATGATGTATCCTCCCCACAGCAGGGGCATATTAACCTCAGGCAAATTGCCAGATACATTCTGTTACATCCCACTTGCTAATGAGAGATAAGGGAATGCAGCACTGCTCTTTCCTTCCAGCAAATTGTTAAGATTAACACCACTGAGCCTCTTGCAGTGTCAATCTACTCAACTACTATACCATGAATTTTTTTGATCATAATCTATCTTTTTCCCCTTGCAGTTTTGAGCCATTTTTTATTAATTGATTTTTTTTTTGTGTGTGTAAAGTGAAGAGAGGCCTCATTGTTTTGAGAAATCCTGTTGACTGGGTTCTAAATCAGCAGGTTTTCACATTTGTGGGTAAAAGGCTGGGACGAAACATAAGAAAGTTTGAAAAAGGTTGGTGCAGTTTGTAACTGAATCATTTAAAGTCTTTACACATGTTAATCTTGTTTCATCATCTTGCCTCCTGATCAGATGTTTCAACATAGACTCCTGCTGTGGACAGATTCACTGCTGTATATTTTGACACATTGTGACTTCTCACTGTTGCCTTCAGATGGAAAGTCCAGAAGTCTGAAGACCAGCACCTCTAGGTTCAAGAACAATTTACTTCCAACTGCTCTTCTTTGGCTTGGCTTCGCGGACGAAGATTTATGGAGGGGGTAAAAAGTCCACGTCAGCTGCAGGCTCGTTTGTGGCTGACAAGTCCGATGCGGGACAGGCAGACACGATTGCAGCGGTTGCAGGGGAAAATTGGTGGGTTGGGGTTGGGTGTTGGGTTTTTCCTCCTCTGCCTTTTGTCAGTGAGGTAGGCTCTGCGGTCTTCTTCAAAGGAGGTTGCTGCCCGCCAAACTGTGAGGCGCCAAGATGCACGGTTTGAGGCGATATCAGCCCACTGGCAGTGGTCAATGTGGCAGGCACCAAGAGATTTCTTTAGTCAGTCCTTGTACCTTTTCTTTGGTGCACCTCTGTCACGGTGGCCAGTGGAGAGCTCGCCATATAACACGATCTTGGGAAGGCGATGGTCCTCCATTCTGGAGACGTGACCCATCCAGCGCAGCTGGATCTTCAGCAGCGTGGACTCGATGCTGTCGACCTCTGCCATCTCGAGTACTTCGACGTTAGGGATGTAAGCGCTCCAATGGATGTTGAGGATGGAGCGGAGACAACGCTGGTGGAAGCGTTCTAGGAGCCGTAGGTGGTGCCGGTAGAGGACCCATGATTCGGAGCCGAACAGGAGTGTGGGTATGACAACGGCTCTGTATACGCTTATCTTTGTGAGGTTTTTCAGTTGGTTGTTTTTCCAGACTCTTTTGTGTAGTCTTCCAAAGGCGCTATTTGCCTTGGCGAGTCTGTTGTCTATCTCATTGTCGATCCTTGCATCTGATGAAATGGTGCAGCCGAGATAGGTAAACTGGTTGACCGTTTTGAGTTTTGTGTGCCCGATGGAGATGTGGGGGGGCTGGTAATCATGGTGGGGAGCTGGCTGATGGAGGACCTCAGTTTTCTTCAGGCTGACTTCCAGGCCAAACATTTTGGCAGTTTCCTCAAAGCAGGACGTCAAGCGCTGAAGAGCTGGCTCTGAATGGGCAACTAAAGCGGCATCGTCTGCAAAGAGTAGTTCACGGACAAGTTTCTCTTGTGTCTTGGTGTGAGCTTGCAGGCGCCTCAGATTGAAGAGACTGCCATCCGTGCGGTACCGGATGTAAACAGCGTCTTCATTGTTGGGGTCTTTCATGGCTTGGTTCAGCATCATGCTGAAGAAGATTGAAAAGAGGGTTGGTGCCAGAACACAGCCTTGCTTCACGCCATTGTTAATGGAGAAGGGTTCAGAGAGCTCATTGCTGTATCTGACCCGACCTTGTTGGTTTTCGTGCAGTTGGATAATCATGTTGAGGAACTTTGGGGGACATCCGATGCGCTCTAGTATTTGCCAAAGCCCTTTCCTGCTCACGGTGTCGAAGGCTTTGGTGAGGTCAACAAAGGTGATGTAGAGTCCTTTGTTTTGTTCTCTGCATTTTTCTTGGAGCTGTCTGAGGGCAAAGACCATGTCAGTAGTTCCTCTGTTTGCGCGAAAGCCGCATTGTGATTCTGGGAGAATATTCTCGGCGACACTAGGTATTATTCTATTTAGTAGAATCCTAGCGAAGATTTTGCCTGCAATGGAGAGCAACGTGATTCCCCTGTAGTTTGAGCAGTCTGATTTCTCGCCTTTGTTTTTGTACAGGGTGATGATGGTGGCATCACGAAGATCCTGAGGCAGTTTACCTTGGTCCCAACAAAGCTTGAAAAACTCATGCAGTTTGGCATGCAGAGTTTTGCCGCCAACTGCTATTAGACACTTTAACCTCATTTGTCACTCTAATCATGGACTGCTCCAACACTCCAAAAGTAACACTATTTTTTCTTCCATTACGGTAACTGTGAATAGTTATTAACCCTCTACATTTTCATATTTATTTATCCCTTTTTAATTTAAGATATACTGCTGCAGATGTTTTTTTTTCTTCACAAAGTACCTGTTCAAACTACATGTAAATTGTGCAATGTGCGTATATGACAGTAAATTCATTTATCATCATCAGATAATTTGGGATACCGTAAAATCTGGATGGAGTTTCGGATGATGTATTACCGTGGATGGAGAGTTGGGATAAATGGCTGTTTCTCTATAGTGTAGTGCCACAGGGGTCAGTGCCATGCTTGCAAATGTTCACAATATACAGTACATAAATGATTTGGAAGTGGGGACTGTGTTGTGTGCATCTAAGCTTGCTGACACTAAATTGTGTGGAAAAGCAAATTGTGCAAGATGAGATGCAGAGGGATGTAGATAGGTTGTGAGTGGATAAAGGCCTGGCAGATGGAGTATTTTTCTCTTTGGCTTGGCTTCGCGGACGAAGATTAATGGAGGGGTAATGTCCACGTCAGCTGCAGGCTCGTTTCTGGCTGACAAGTCTGATGCGGGACAGGCAGACACGGTTGCAGCGGTGGCAAGGGAAAATTGGTTGGTTGGGGTTGGGTGTTGGGTTTTTCCTCCTTTGTCTTTTGTCAGTGAGGTGGGCTCTGCGGTCTTCTTCAAAGGAGGCTGCTGCCCGCCGAACTGTGAGGTGCCAAGATGCACGGTTTGAGGCGATATCAGCCCACTGGCAGTGGTCAATGTGGCAGGCACCAAGAGATTTCTTTAAGCAGTCCTTGTACCTCTTCTTTGGTGCACCTCTGTCTCGGTGGCCAGTGGAGAGCTTGCCATATAACACAATCTTGGGAAGGCGATGGTCCTCCATTCTGGAGACGTGACCTACCCAGCGCAGTTTGATCTTCAGCAGCGTGGATTCGATGCTGTCGGCCTCTGCCATCTCGAGTACTTCGATGTTGGAGATGAAGTCACTCCAATGAATGTTGAGGATGGAGTGGAGACAACACTGGTAGAAGCGTTCTAGGAGCCGTAGGTGATGCCGGTAGAGGACCCATGATTCGGAGTCGAACAGGAGTGTGGGTATGACAACGGCTCTGTATATGCTAATCTTTGTGAGGTTTTTCAGTTGGTTGTTTTTCCAGACTCTTGTGTAGTCTTCCAAAGGCGCTATTTGCCTTGGCGAGTCTGTTATCTATCTCGTTGTCGATCCTTGCATCCGATGAAATGGTGCAGCCGAGATAGGTAAACTGGTTGACCGTTTTGAGTTTTGTGTGCCCGATGGAGATGTGGGGAGGGCTGGTAGTCATGGTGGGGAGTTGGCTGATGAAGGACCTCAGTTTTCTTCAGGCTGACTTCCAGGCCAAACATGTTGGCAGTTTCCGCAAAACAGGACGTCAAGCGCTGAAGAGCTGGCTCTGAATTGGGCAACTAAAGCTGCATCTGCAAAGAGTAGTTCACGGACAAGTTGCTCTTGTGTCTTGGTGTGAGCTTGCAGGTGCCTCAGATTGAAGAGACTGCCATCCGTGCGGTACCGGATTTAAACTGCATCTTCATTGTTGAGGTCTTTCATGGCTTGTTTCAGCATCATGCTGAAGAAGATTGAAAAGAGGGTTGGTGCGAGAACACAGCCTTGCTTCACGCCATTGTTAATGGAGAAGGGTTCAGAGAGCTCATTGCTGTATCTGACCCGACCTTGTTGGTTTTCGTGCAGTTGGATAACCATGTTGAGGAACTTTGTGGTATAATACGAAGGAAAAATGCATGATCAGATTGTTATTTAAATGGTAAAACACTGGAGAATGCTGTTATGCAAATGAATGTGGGAGTGTTTATGCAGGAATCCACAAAACATTGGTTTGCAGGTGTAACAGGTAATTCAGAAGGCAAATGGAATGCTGGCCTTCATTGCTCAAGGATTGAATTTAAGAGCAGGGAGGTTCTGCTGCAACTGTACAGGATAATGGCAACACCAGGAGCACTGTGTGTGTTCTGGTCTCCTCAATTGAGATATAGTGGCTTTAGAAGTGGTATAGAGGAGGTACTCTTTGCAGACGATGTCACTTTAGTTGCTTTTCAGCGCTTGACGTCCTGCTTTGCGGAAACTGCCAAAATGTTTGGCCTGGAAGTCAGCCTGAAGAAAACGGAGGTCCTCCATCAGCCAGCTCCCCACCATGACTACCAGCCCCCCCACATCTCCATCGGGCACACAAAACTCAAAACGGTCAACCAGTTTACCTATCTCGGCTGCACCATTTCATCAGATGCAAGGATCGACAATGAGATAGACAACAGACTCGCCAAGGCAAATAGCGCCTTTGGAAGACTACACAAAAGTGTCTGGAAAAACAACCAACTGAAAAACCTCACAAAGATAAGCGTATACAGAGCCGTTGTCATACCCACACTCCTGTTCGGCTCCGAATCATGGGTCCTCTACCGGCATCACCTACGGCTCCTAGAACGCTTACACCAGCGTTGTCTCCGCTCCATCCTCAACATCCATTGGAGCGCTTACATCCCTAACGTCGAAGTACTCGAGATGGCAGAGGTCGACAGCATCGAGTCCACGCTGCTGAAGATCCAGCTGCGCTGGATGGGTCACGTCTCCAGAATGGAGGACCATCGCCTTCCCAAGATCGTGTTATATGGCGAGCTCTCCACTGGCCACCGTGACAGAGGTGCACCAAAGAAAAGGTACAAGGACTGCCTAAAGAAATCTCTTGGTGCCTGCCACATTGACCACCGCCAGTGGGCTGATATCGCCTCAAACCGTGCATCTTGGCGCCTCACAGTTTGGCGGGCAGCAACCTCCTTTGAAGAAGACCGCAGAGCCCACCTCACTGACAAAAGGCAAAGGAGGAAAAACCTAACACCCAACCCCAACCCACCAATTTTCCCCTGCAGCCGCTGCAACCGTGTCTGCCTGTCCCGCATCGGACTTATCAGCCACAAACGAGCCTGCAGCTGACGTGGACTTTTACCCCCTCCATAAATCTTCGTCCGCGAAGCCAAGCCAAAGAAAAGAAAAGAAAAGAGGAGGTACACCAAGTTGATTCTGGAGATGGGGGATGGGGGGTGGGGGCTTGGGAGATGGGGGGGGGGTTCAGTCTTTGAGGAAAGTTTGAATCATCTGAGTCTATACTAGTTGGAATTCAGAAGAATGATAGAAAATCTTATAGAAACATATGTGATTATAAAGGAGATAGATAAGATAGAAACAAAATTTGTTGCCACTTGTGGGTGAGACTAGAATTGGAGGGCATAGCCTTAAGATTCAGATTTAGGATGGGAATGAGGAGGATGCTTTTCTTAGAGAGTAGTGAATCTGTGGAATTCTCTGTTCAATGAAGGAGTGGAGACAACCTCATTAAGTATACTTAAGATACAGTTAGGTAGATTTTTTCATTGTAGAAAAATTAACGCTTGTAAAGAAAAGTCAAGTTGGTGGAGCTGAGGAGGAGTCACGTGATGGAGTAGTGGCCGGACGGTGAACTCCAGCCCTCTCCAGAAAAGTCGGAAAAAACAAAGGAAAACACAAAGGCACAGAAATAAAAGTTAAAGAAAAGTGAGTATAAAGGTGGAAAGAAGATGGCGACAAAAAAAGAAAAATCGAAATCAACGGTAAGAAGAGAGGAAGAGAAGACAACGGAGGAAGAAGGAGAAGGCCTTACCTGTTCGAAGAGGCCCGCGGTGGAGAGAGAAACCCGCTCCCTCAGGTCGGTAGAAATGGGACTACAAAAATGGCTCACTGAGCCGAGTAAAAGTGCACAACCGCGCATGAAAAGAACACACCGACGGGAGGGGTGACCAGCTGGGGAGTCGATCTCCACAGCCGGCAACGACACCTGCAGAACACCTGCAGCAAGAAGAGAACACAGAAGACAATGGAAACAAGAAAGAAGAGAAGAAAAGGGCAACAAAGAAACAACAGATGGCCAACCCAGAGGAAGAAGAAGAGGAAGAGTACAGTGAAATAGAAGAAGAAGGGAAAGGCAAGATAAAGGATTTACTTTCTCTTATTAAAGAATACATGGAGTCATTTAAAGAATGGCAAACACAGGAATTTAATGATTTAAGAAGAAGAATAAACAACACAGAAGAAAAAATGAATAAAATAGATACGACCTTAACAGAAATGGGAAAGAAAATGGACAAGATGGAAGAGCGGGCAGTAGCAGCAGAAATGGAGGTAGAGGACTTAAAAAAGAAATTAGAGGAATCTAATAAAAAAGCTATAGAGACACAAGAACTGTTAGCTCAGAAAATAGATATAATGGAAAATTATAACAGAAGAAATAACATAAAGATAGTGGGCCTTAAGGAAGATGAAGAAGGCAAGAATATGAGAGAGTTTATAAAAGATTGGATCCCTAGGATCCTAGGATGTCCAGAACTACATACAGCAAGAAATGGAAATAGAAAGGGCACATAGAGCATTGGCCTTTAAACCACAACCACAACAAAAACCAAGATCTATTTTAGTAAAATTCCTAAGATATACTACAAGAGAAAAGGTACTGGAGAAGACAATGGAAAAAGTAAGAGAGGGCAACAAGCCACTGGAGTATAAAGCGCAAAAAATCTTCATTTATCCAGATATAAGTTTTGAACTCCTGAAGAAGAGAAAGGAGTTCAATACAGCAAAGGCGATTTTATGGAAGAAAGGGTATAAATTTATACTAAAGCATCCAGCGGTATTGAAAATATTTATTCCAGGACAACAAAACAGACTATTCTCGGATCCAGAAGAAGCACGAAAATTTGCAGAACAATTACAAAATAGACTGAGGGATGAAGACGTGTAATGAGAGTAAAAATGATCACGATTGATATGTATGTGGGTAAAGAGATATAAGAGTGTAGAGGTATAATGTGGATACGTGAATGTATCTGTATTTAGAGGAAAATATAGATAGTATAGACAAGAATTAATAAGGGAAGGAAATGGAATAGAGAGAATAAGGAGGGAATTAAAAGAGTGACCTTTGTTACATATGAAAAGTGAAATCTTTTCTGGGGGGGCTGGGTGGGGGGAAGTTGTGGTCACTGCAAAATCAGTTGACGCTTGCGAGTGAATTCACAAACCCAAATGGAGAGGGGAGATGTGGTTGTCCGACAAGGGATAAAGGACAACTCAGGAGGGGAAGGGGAGATTGGGGCTAAAGAAGTTATAAATAGGAGAATAAGGAAAATGTTTGATGTTGTAGGAATGTTGTCTTATAAAGGGTTTAAAATAAGAAAACAGAAATGGAAAAGGAGGAAAGGTAATGATGGAAAAACATAAAGGGAAGATAAACAAAGTATAAAATGGCTACGTTGAACTATATGACTTTAAATATTAATGGAATACATAACCAAATTAAAAGGAAGAAACTGCTAAATTTACTGAAAAAAGAAAAAATTGATATAGCATTTGTCCAAGAAACACACTTAACTGAATTGGAGCACAAGAAATTAAAGAGAGATTGGGTAGGACATGTAACAGCAGCATCGTATAATTCAAAAGCAAGAGGAGTGGCTATATTAATTAGTAAAAATGTGCCATTTAAAATAGAAGAGGAAATAATAGATCCAGCAGGGAGATATGTAATGATAAAATGTCAGATATATTCGGAGTTTTGGAATCTACTCAATGTATATTCACCTAACGAAGAAGATCAAAAGTTTATGCAAGATATCTTTTTGAAGGTAGCTAATACGCAAGGGAACATACTAATAGGAGGGGATTTCAACCTGAATTTGGATTCAGATATGGATAAAACTGGGAAAAAAATTAACAGAAAGAACAAAGTAACCAAATTTATAATTAAATCAATGCAAGAAATGCAACTTTTGGATATATAGAGGAAACAAAACCCAAAAGAAAAGGAATATTCATATTACTCGGCTAGACATAAAACATACTCCAGAATAGACCTATTTTTGTTATCAGCTAGTATGCAAGATAGAGTAAGAAAAACAGAATATAAAGCTAGAATACTATCGGACCATTCACCCTTAATATTGACAGTAAAGCTAGAGGACATCCCTCCAAGAATGTATAGATGGAGATTAAACCCCATGCTACTTAAAAGGCAGGATTTTAGAGAATTTATTGAAAAACAATTAAAAATGTATTTTGAAGTAAATATGGAATCAGTGGAAGATAAGTTTATACTATGGGATGCAATGAAAGCATTCATTAGAGGGCAAATAATAAGTTATGTAACCAAGATGAAGAAGGACTATAATCAGGAAACAGAGCATTGGAAAGGAAAATAGTAAATATAGAAAAAAAATTAGCAATGAAGGAAGATACAACTAAAAGAAGAGAATTGGCGGATAAAAAAATAAAATATGAAACACTACAAACATATAAGGTGGAGAAGAATATAATGAAGACAAAACAGAAATATTATGAACTGGGTGAAAAAACGCACAAAATCCTAGCATGGCAGCTTAAGACAGAACAAGCTAAGAAAATGGTATTGGCATCAAGGAAAAAAGACAAACAATTTACATATAATCCAAAAGAAATTAAGGAAAACTTTAGAGAATTCTATGAACAATTATACCGAACTGAAAACGAAGGAAAGAAGGGAAAATAGATGAATTTTTGACTAAAATTGAACTACCAAAACTACAAATAGAGGAACAAAATAAATTAACAGAACCATTTGGAACAGTAGAAATGCAAGAGATAATAAAAAAATTACCAAATAATAAGACACCAGGCGAGGATGGATTTCCAATAGAATTCTACAAAACATTTAAAGACTTATTAATTCCGCCCCTCCTAGATGTAATCAACCAGATTGATGAAACACAAAGCTTACCAGATTCATGTAAAACAGCAATAATTACAGTAATACTAAAACAAGGGAAAGATCCACTCTCACCAGCGTCATATAGACCAATATCTTTACTAAACACAGATTATAAGATAATAGCTAAACTATTAGCAAACAGATTAGCAGAGCAGGTACCGAAAATGGTAAATTTAGACCAAACTGGATTTATCGAAAAAAGACGCACAACAGACAATGTTTGTAAATTTATTAACTTAATTCATGCAGTAGAAGGAAATAAAGCACCTGCAGTAGCAGTTGCTTTAGACGCAGAAAAGGCCTTCGACAGAGTAGAATGGAATTATTTGTTCAAAGTATTGCAAAAATTCAGTTTACCGGA
This sequence comes from Narcine bancroftii, assembly GCF_036971445.1. Lineage (NCBI taxonomy): Eukaryota > Metazoa > Chordata > Chondrichthyes > Torpediniformes > Narcinidae > Narcine > Narcine bancroftii. The sequence goes on from NC_091469.1 coordinate 46,609,023, forward strand.
GAAGTATATTAATTGGATTAAAGCATTATATAAGGGACCGTTAGCGAAAGTGACAGTAAATGGACATGTATCAAAGCAATTTAACTTAAGCAGGTCAGCGCGGCAGGGATGCCCACTATCACCTTTATTGTTTGCGTTAGCTATAGAACCACTAGCAGAATTGATAAGAATAGATAATAATATAAAAGGAATAAAAATAAAAGACAAGGAATATAAAATCAGTCTATTTGCGGATGATGTTATAGTGTGCTTAACAGAACCAGAACTATCAATAAAAGAATTATGTAAGAAATTGAAGGAATATGGAGAAGTGTCGGGTTACAAGATAAACGTAAATAAAAGTGAAGCAATGCCTATGAATAATGCAGATTTCTCAAAATTTAAGAAGGAATCTCCATTTAGATGGAAAATGCAGGCAATAAGATACCTAGGTGTACAAATAAACAAAAATCTCGGCCAATTATATAAACTCAATTATTATCCACTAATGAAAAAATTACAGGACGATTTAGAGCATTGGAAAGATTTACCACTAACACTAATAGGAAGGATAAACTGTATTAAAATGAACATTTTTCCAAGGATATTATACTTATTTCAGGCATTGCCAATACAACTGACAGAAAAATTCTTCAAAGAGTTACAAAGAAAATAATAAGGAAATTTTTATGGAGAGGGGGGAAACCGAGGATAGCACTAGATAAATTAACAGAATGGTATAAACAAGGAGGCTTACAATTGCCAAACTTTAAAAATTATTATAGAGCCGCACAATTAAGATACCTATCAGATTTTTATCAAACAAGGGAAAAACCAGACTGGACGAGATTAGAATTAGATAAAATAGGGGAAAAGATACCTGAACACATATTATATAAATGGGATGAAAAATTGGTACAACATAGAACTTCTCAAGTATTATATCATCTCCTCAATATTTGGAAGAAGATTCATGTAGAAAGAAATAAAACAAATTATCAATTACCAAAACTAATATTGATGCAAAATAAGTTACTCCTTTTTACAATAGATAACCTTTCCTTTAGAGAATGGGAAAAAAAAGGGATTAAAAGAATAGAAAATTGTTTTTCAGGAAGTAGATTCTTATCCTTTGAACAAATGAGAGATAAGTACAATATAACTGGAGATACAGCGCTGGCATATTACCAATTGAGATCCTACTTGAAGGACAAATTAGGAAGCAGTCTGAGTTTACCAGAGGGAAGTAACTTTGAATATGTGATTACAGATACAATGATAATCAAAAGATTTATAACAAATATGTATATTAAACTGCAAGAAAAGGAGAATGAGGAAACAAATGGTAAAACTAAACAAAAATGGGAACAAGATTTAAATATAAAGATAAAAAAGGAAACATTGGAGAAATTATGTTCTGGAACGATGAGAAATACAATAAATACGAGGCTACATATGATACAATATAACTGGTTACACAGACTATACTTTACACCTCAAAAGTTAAATAAATGGGACCCAACAGTATCTGATAGATGTTTTTGATGTAAAAAAGAAATGGGAACAACAATTCATGCAATCTGGACATGTGAGAAAGTAGAAAAATTTTGGGAAGATCTCAATCAGATATTAAATAAAATAACAGAAAACAATATACCAAAGAATCCAGAGATCTTTCTCCTCAGTAACATAAAAAAACAAAGAATTTGGAATTGATTTGGAGGATGCACAAAAAAGATTTGTTAAGATAGCTCTAGCCGTAGCAAAAAAATGTATTATGTCAACCTGGAAATTGGAAGATAATCTGAAAATACAACAATGGTATATAGAAATGAATAAATGTATTCCATTAGAAAAAATAACATATAGTTTAAGAAATAATATTGAAATATTCGAACAAATATGGGAGCCTTACATTAAATACAATAGCGAAAACCTACCGGGGACAATCATTACCTAAGTTGATGGAAGGAGAAGGAAAGAAAAGAATGGACTCAGTAGAATTTCTGGTGTATTTTTGTTGAATGACAACATTGTCTGACTGGTTTAATGTAACCTAGATTGTATACCTAAAATGGATGGGAGGGGGGGGTGGGGGGTGGCTTGGGAGGAGGGAGGGTGGGGGAGAAAAAAGTCACTGTATATGTGTGAAAAAGAAAACGTGTGTATCATGGCTAATGTGATTTATGGTGTGAAAAATAAAAAATTTAAAAATAAAAAAAAGTTGGTGGAGCTGAGTCCACAATCAGATCAATCATGATCTGATTAAATGGCAAAGCAGGCTCGGCAGACAAGATGGCCCATTTCTCTTCCTATTTCTTCTGTTCTTAAGTTCTAACATTCTTTCTTTCAGAAATATGTCATACATCTCCTCTGTGAAAAACATGAGAACATTCTCTAAAATATATTCTGCTCTGTGAACCCTAATGTTATTACAGGGATCTCTGCAAGTATTTAGTAGAAGGTGAGCTACTGGTCGTTGTGAATACAGATAAATTGGTTAGATAAGAAGCCGAAATGAGATCAGCACTTCAATGCACAAAAAGTGAAATTATTTCACAGGCCCTAGACAAGTATTATATTTATGCGAAAGGCATGCAGCAATGATTCCAATCATTGATCTCAGCACTTTTGATGTGAGAGAGGACAGCTCAAGTTTAAATTAAAGTCACTGTGCTATCTATGTAAATTGCTGCAAGGAAACCATACTAATGGGACAAATAACTTAGTGGGCCAGGTGCCAACCCATGATTTAATTTAGAGATACAGCATTGTTAACAGACCTTTCTGGCCCATGAGCCGCACTGCCCAATTTCACCCATATTACCAATTAAACTTCTAACCTTGTAATTCTTCTGAACATAGGAGGAAACCAGAACACCAGGAGAAAATGGACACGGAGAGAACTCCTTACAGACAGCACTGGATACAAACTTGGGTAGCTGGTGCAATAATAGAATTGTGCCAACCACTACATTAACCGTGCTGCCCCTAATATAAAAGCAAACTTCCCGTACCCATCTCCAAACTTTCTTTCCAATCAAAATCTAATGTTAAGCATTTCTCTGTTTCAAGGGCTACTTCTCATTGAGAACCGCCAGTTTAAGAGCTCCTTCCGTGGTAAAAATATTGAGCACTTGTGCAAGTCATGCTTGGTATTAGAAAGTCCAGCATTCTCAGTGCTTGTGTGGATTTGAAGGTGCTTCTTAAAACATTGCCACATTTCTATTTGGTTACAATTTCTAGGACTGTTACACTGGACTATGAAGATTTTGTTTCCTGAAAACTTTTGGGTGTATTTTATGGATTCTGGATTGCTGATAATGAAAATCACCTTAAAGGTTTCCTGTCATGTACCTTTCTTTTAGATATAACCTTTTTCTGTGATTTCCTGTCATATTTTAAGTCTACTCGTATGCACAAAGCAAGCTGTTTTGGTCATTCCAAGCATGCCTGGACAGGCACTCAGTCCAGGTGTGCCTGCAAATGTTGTCTCTGGCCTGGGCATACTTAGAAGGCATTAAATGATCTTAAGAATGTTATTGACAACTACAGAGCACCAAACTACATCCAGCTGACTGACAACGTGCTTCAAACATACAAAAGCATGAAGTGCAACATATCATTGAAAATTCATCTTCTGCATTCGCACTTGGGACTTCTTCCCTGCTGATCTTGGTGCAGTCAGTGACAACATGGACAACCAGGACTTTGCGACTGTGGAAAAGCAATATCAGGGAAACAGGAATCCATCAATACTGTCCAACTATTGTTAGACACTAATATGAGAAGCATCGGATGCTGAGTACAAATGAAAATCAGCAGTGAAACATTTTTAGGTCCATTGAACTAATGCAACATGTCAGCATCATTATGCTCTTAAACATGCAATAATCATTCAATAAAAGTCAATTTAATGTTTCTCCATCTTCCTTGTGATACAGCAGGTCTGAAATTGTCTTTGTGTTCAGCTTAAAGTTTTCTATCATAATCTCCAATTTTTTTTCACAAGCAAACCTTTGGAAAAAAATTTGTTCTCCATTGTTATCATCAACATCTTTCTTCTTAGGAAGTTCCATAGTATCGAGGATTACTTCCTTCTACTCTGGTTTTGTAGGTGCTGAGATGGCTAATGAGGCCAATGTAAGAATTGCAGACTCCTCCACCGATGAGGTGGTGGTCGGTTAGGTGAATAGGTTGTTTTTTAACTATGCAATACTTCGATCGTTAATACAGGACCTCTAGGTGAGTCTGTCCTGTTGCATGGCCTCACAGTTCTCTCTATCAAACAGCTGCTTAGTTCACCCCCAAATGTCAATCCATGAATTCGTCTGCCTAGCCAGTCCCATCAGGGCCTGTTGGACCCTCACACCCATATTATTCAAATATTCTAGCACTAGCTTAAAAATACCAACTTCAGGGCAGAGAGGAGATGAAATTCCTCAATTGTGTACATTCTGGCTTGGGATCCCCCTCGTTAAAAAAGGAGGAGAGAATCCTGGATCTGATTCTGTGGAATGGTGTGGACACACGAGGAGGTGTTAGCCTTGGGTTAACTGTGAGCTAAGAAGAGGTGCAAGCAAAGGTGAAAGTAATCAACTAGAAGAGAGCTCAAAATTTGAATTTGTCACAAATCGAACTGAATCAAAGAATGGCAAGTAAAATGAGTGAGCTATCAGAGGTCTTCAAATTGGAGATAATTTAAGTGTAGATGAGATAGATTCTTATGAGGAAGGGAGTGTCATCATAAACTTTATTTACCTGGGTAACCAAAGGTTCAAGATCTAACATATAGCTCTATAGCACTTATTCTTTGGAGTCTACCAGGGTGAATTGGCTGTGGTAATGATGGTTCAGGTGTGCATGTAATTGCAAGGGTAAGGATGTACTCACATGGTTTTAAGTACAACATGGGAAAATTTGGAAGAAATGTAGACACAGGTGATTGTTCTGCATGACTTAGTGGGCTACTTATGTATTGTATGACTTGTGGTATACTTGCCTATGTTCAAGTGAGGAGGGAACTGTATTTATTTTACCTTCATATTCTCCAGGTAGATGTTCACCATGCTGACTCTGTCACATTCAAAGGTCAATTCCAGTTTCCTGATGTCACTGAAGTTTGTTAACAGGTGCATAATGTTGAGCTTGCTGTTTATGATCTGGCTGATACCATATTTGGCTCCTACCAACAAGGTAATAAATGATTCCCTGTCCTGCAGCTGAAGAAACCACATTGATTAGACAAAAAGGTTTTAAAATGGTTTAAAAGAATCTTTTGCCTCTTATAGGACCTACCATTAGGGTTGCATTGAAGGTTTTTCCTCCATATGTTCGCAGGTCACCCAATATGTTTAGATAATTCAGTCGAGTTTGAGCTGTCGATATCAGTTTCTTCAAAAGGAGTGGGAAATGCATTTCAATAAACGTTAACTTATTTACATTTAGCAGATCAATTTTAATGAAAATGTGCTCACTACATACGGGGACATTCATTAACAGAAAATTTAGTCTGCATTGGAAGCACACCTGCCCTTTTCCAAAATATGGCCCCACTACAGAACAATGTCTGTGGGAAACAATGATTGGAACATGATGGAATGAATACATAATAATGACCTCTCTTCCATGATTTCCACTGCACTCTTTCCAAATAATTTTAAAGTATGAAGGAATGTAATTTTCATTGTGCATGTCACCAGCATTCTAGTGGACTTTCTATGATTACACTTGGCCTGGACCAAACTTTAACAGCCCTGGCTCTACCCACTTTCTCATGGAAAGTCACACATCCAGATAAGTAGCCACTTTTAAAATCAGTAGCTGTCCCAGACTATCTTGAGCTTGTCAAAACTCAGGCTGGTTCTATGCATTTATTTACATGAAAATTGGTCTTAATAATTCAGTGAAGAGGTGAAAACAAATCTGAGATACTGCTTAGAACTGAACATGTTCAAGTGAGGAGGGAACTGTGTATTTATTTTACCTTCATATTCTCCAGGTAGATGTTCACCATGCTGACTGTCACATTCAAAGGTCAACAACAGCAGAAGAAATAGAACCTCTTTTTTTTTTCCAGAATTTTGCTCTCACCTCCCCTCCACCAGTACAGAGATACACGTTATTTGGATCCTCACCTTTCCTTGTAACTGCCTCTCCAACCAGTAGACCATCCTTCATCATTTCCATTAGTCACATCTTCCCCTCCCCACCTTTTTCTGTTTTCTGCAGGGACCATTCTCTCCCTGGCTCACTCGTTCTCTCCTATCAACTCTCCAGTTCCCTGGTACTGCAAGCATAGGAGGACCGACATTCCCTCATCAGCATCCATGGTTCCACACATCCAGGTCAAAGGTTCACATGCACTTACTCCAATCTTATCTCTTGCACTTAATGCTCTTGATGTGGCCTCCAGAACATCAGGGAGACTAGAGCGCCGTTTTCCCCTGCATTTTGCCCACAATAACCTGAGCTCATGTTTGTAAGCCATTTCAACTCTCTTTCCCATTCCCACACTATTTCCTAGTGAAGATGGTGCGAGATTGGAGAGGAAGATGTACATTCCCTTTACCTGTTTCCCTGACCATTTTCAGCATCTGACGTGGCAGTGATGGGAGAAGCTGACAAAGATATCTCGAGATGTTGCAGTAAATACTGGAGCAAGCATACCCTGCTGTCAAGCTGTGCTGGTAGTGGTGATGGAGGAACTAAGCATTTAAGGTCATGGATGGGACAGGTTTGCTCAGGATGGTGTTAAGTTTCTTGAATATTATTGCAGTTGCTCCCATCCAGGCAGCTGGAAAGCTCTCTAGGATACTTCTAATTCAATTTGAAATATGAAATGCAGTATATTAAACAAACTACAGATTCCATCCAAGAGCCTGAGGTACAGGCAGACTCTAAAGCAGTTTATCATTATGGTAATAAGTGGCCTACCAAAGGACAAGTAATGCTTTAGTGGCTTTCAGGAAGCAAAGCAGAAACTTAATGGAGAAGGATGTTTTCTTCCATTAGTTAAAACACAGAGTCTGAAGCCTCATTTTAAACTCACACAATAGCAAACAGAAGAAATTATGAGATGACATTTATATTTCCCATTTAATTTCTATAGCAAACTCTCCTTTTATATCCATTTCAAAATGTTCCAAAACACTTTTCAAAATTCAAAGGTTCTTTTTATAGCTACATTAAAAATGTAAAATATATGATCTACAACTTTTGTCTCCCATAAGGCAAACAAAGAGTTGCCTTGAACATTGCCTGGTGCCCCTAACAATATGAGGAATGAAAGCAAAAGAGAGTCCCTTCAGAGACAGCAAGTGTCTGTAGATTCACCTCGAGCCTCTGCAGCCGCACAGACTCCAGTTCAAATCATCGGCAACCTGAGCTCCAGATCCAAACCTCCAATATGATCAGGAAGCCTTCAGCACCTGAGGCCCTTCAGGAACTCTTCTTGCCCTTAATATCCTTTTGAATCCTGGTTTAGATACCTAGCTGCCACTAGCCTGCAGCCTGTGTGGGTTCTTCTGCCATTGAGCCCCTTGCTGGTCTGCTGCCATGGCCATCCTCATGTAGGGTCATTTCCTTTGGTTTTCCTGCTCTATGGTGGGTGTTCTTCCCATTTTTGGTGCTCTGCACTAGACCACTGCACCCCCCTCTCCCTCCCCCACCCCAAAGTATGCAACCCCTTGTGGGATGCTGTCCGGACCACCATCTTGGAAACAATCCCCGTGGTTGCAGGTTATTTTTTATAAAAGCACCACTGGCTTTTTTAACAGACTATTTAAAACCGCTATGGAGCTGTCGGCATCAAGTTCAGGCAGTAGGACCCTGTAGAGCAACAGTGTGTCTCCACTGCCTGCTTTCCCGAGTCTTTACCAGCAGAACCCTGTCATTACAGCAGCTCTAGCAGCGCTACCATTTTTTTGAAATTAATTTGTGATAGTGATTACTCAGGACACCAGGGCGAATTCCTATGATCACATTCAAAATAGTCATTGGACCTTCTATGCCCACTTCTGAGGACGGACATGATATAGCGTTAACAATATAATACGTTCTAAGGCTCCTTGGACATTACTGAGATTTTGATCTTTTACTTTACTGAAATAATTGCTGGACAGAGGAGCTTCGAACAAGAGTGTTTATTCTAACTCAAGAAGCAAAGAATTTGTGCTACACATGGTACACGTAATATCTGCACAGATGACAGCATTTGTGTCTTCTAATCACTCGAGTTATTTACATGACTAAACACATCTTACATCTTATTGTTCATTATTTCTCCAGTACTGCACTAGAATGACAACCAGGAACTCAGGTTTTTAGGGAATCTCAACCTTCTGACCCATAAGCGAGAGCCATGCGTGATTTAACTTAGAATATCTGCTTAGAACTTGTTACCTTTTGTCCTGGTGGAACCAAGCTGTGGTTGTTCTTCAGGTGATAATTAATTGCCTTTCTAACATCTTTTTCCTTCATGTTTTGAAGCAGAGTTGGTGAGACAAAATTCTCAATTCCCCAATCCTTCCTGTAAAAATTAATAGTATTACTTAAAAGTAATGTTTGAGAGAGTGTTTTAAATATCCCATTGTCAATCCATCAGTGGTAATTTTCTTGAGGAGAGAAACTTGTCCATTGACACCACTTGACAATCTAAGAATGCAACCACAATTTGCAATTGGAAATGCTGAAACAGAAGTATGAAAAAATACATCAACAACAGATTTCTTATTGCCCATCCCTTTAGAAATCTATTTACAAGTTGATAAGAATAAATGAAACTGTATTAAAAGTTCCATAATCCAGTGACGAGTTAGAAGCTTGGGGTGGCAAGGTTTAGCGTAGCGGTTAGCGCAACGCCTTTACAGCATCAGCAATCAGGACTGGGGTTCGAATCCCGCGCTGCTTGTAAAGAATTTGTATGTTATCCCCATGTCTGCAAGGGTTTTCCATAGGGGCTCCAGTTTCCTCCCACCGTTTGAAACGTACTGGGGGTGTAGGTTAATTGGGTGTAAATTGGGCGGCACGGACTCATGCGCTGAAGTGGCCTGATGTCTAAATTTAACATTTAAAATTTTTAAATTTAAATCAGGGCAACAGATCCACCTGGATCTGGACATCCTCCCCACTTAAAAAGCCACATCACAAAACTGAGAATGTGGGTCCTTATTTTAAACAAGACATCTATCTATGTGTGGATGAAATTTCCTGCAAGTCATCTCCTACTGATCGTGGCAGATACAGCTAAACCCACATAAAACCTGAACGTCTCCCACCTATTCTCTACAAGGATATTATTAGAAATTGTATTCAACCTGGTGGGTGTTGCACATCTAGTGCTCAACTCAAGTGATGCTCAACTTAAAATTACCAATACATTTTGATCCTAGGATTTACCTCACCTCACATTTAGACCTGTTGTTAAGTAGTTTTGATAATGTCCTCACAAGTCTGTTGTTATGGTATTATGCAACGAAAAGAAAGGTAGCAGGTGAATATAATGGGTGTAGGCATTAGAAAGAGGATCCTTTTGTTCTTAACTGGAAAAAATTCCTGATTTTCCAGTACTGGAAGTCAAACAGCTCTAAAATGTGTGGAATGAGCAGAAGCTGAGAGAGCTGGGAAAGATGATGACTGAATGATGGTGAAACAGAGCTGGCTATCGTTAGCGACCTGCTGAAAGCTGACGTTGAAAATAATGGTGCAGACATGTAAATAAACCTCATTACTGTTGATTTTCTGAATAACTACAATTGGCATTCTTCTAAAGACTGAGAATTCTGAAATGGTGGCAACTGCTGGAGCTGCTGTAATGCCAACACTGCCGCTGATGTGGATCTGCAAGACAGCGGGGAGCAGAGTCACAGCGTACCTGCAGGGTCCAACCACCCAGTCTGACTCTTGTCAGCTCCTTACCAGCTTTAAACTGCCTGTTAAAATCCTGCAACCATGGGGTCTGTGCCCAAGATGGCACCACCTATGACTGGCAGCAGCCACAAGGGGTTGCAGACTCTGGGGAAGTGGAGGACCGAAAAACAGGTCTGAGAAGTAGAAGCAGAGGAGACAATCGCAGCTGCGGACATGTGAGGGATTCCACGGCTGAGGAACACACAAGTGGCAGGCTGTTGGTAACTTAAAGTGAGGAACCCACACTGGCTGTGGGCTGCTAGAGACTGTGGTCAAGGAACTCACACCAGGCAACAGACTGCTGGAGACTGGCTGAAGGGGTACCAGGTATCGGAACTGGAATGCGAAAGGGTACCAAAGTTGCTGAAGAGTTCCTAGTTGTATCGGGGGTTTGGATCTGGAGCTCGGGCTGCTGATGGCTTGGACTGGACTGTGTGGCTGCGGAGGCTGCGGAAGCGCTGGAGGCGAATCCACGGACACTTAGTGATACTTGGGGGAACTCTCTTTTGCTTCTCTTTCTCAGATGGTAAGAGGCAATTCAGGCAATTTCTGCCGATGACAAATCTGTCTGCCTTACAGCAGTCAAAAGGCAATTTCGTGTAATATGACAACGTTTTTATTACATGACAATAAAGTGAATCTTAAATTTTGAACCGTAGGTAACTTGAACATGATTTGAGGTCCGTTTAAGCACAAGTAAAGCCATGTTGACTCACTCAATGTACTTCATGGACATTTTCTGAGACTGCTTGGAGCTGAGGATGCATTCCTGAATCTGCAGTGCTGCAAGGCGAATCGCGGTGTTGCATTTCATCTCCACAGCAAACTTCTCCTGCAGCACATCATTGCAACTCTGTGAATGAGAAATTCACAAAACTTACCAGCTGTCAAATAAAATGGCAGACAAATTTGACTATTGTTTATAAATGTTCTCATAAAACACATAAAATGGTGCCTGGACCAGTTCATTGAAAGTGATCCACTTAAACCCCACTCACCAGGCTTTTCCTATAAAATTGCATGCTTTTCCCTTTCAAAGAATATTCAAGCTTTTTTTATACTGATTATCAAATGCACTGCCCCCACAAAACATTCCAAAAGATGCTTTGTTAAAAAAAATCCTCTTTTTTTGAATATTTTATTTATTAATTTTAAATCACAATATGAATTCTCTTTGTCTCCCCCTTCCCTCCCCCCCCCCCTCACCAATGTCTTCAGCTATTATCTTAAACCTAGGTACCTTTAGAACATCTAAGGCTCATTAGGATAAGTACACTTTTTAAAAAATGGTCCATCCAATTGGCTTTTTACCATCTTGTTGTTCCAAACAATGGTTATATTAGTCTTCTTCTTTGGCTTGGCTTCGCGGACGAAGATTTATGGAGGGGTAATGTACACGTCAGCTGCAGGCTCGTTTGTGGCTGACAAGTCCGATGTGGGACAGGCAGACACGGTTGCAGCGGTTGCAGGGGAAAATTGGTTGGTTGGGTGTTGGGTTTTTCCTCCTTTGTCTTTTGTCAGTGAGGTGGGCTCTGTGCTCTTCTTCAAAGGAGGTTGCTGCCCACCGAACTGTGAGGCGCCAAGATGCACGATTTGAGGCGATATCAGCCCACTGGCGGTGGTCAATGTGGCAGGCACCAAGAGATTTCTTTAAGCAGTCCTTGTACCTCTTCTTTGGTGCACCTCTGTCACGGTGGCCAGTGGAGAGCTCGCCATATAACACGATCTTGGGAAGGCGATGGACTTCATTCTGGAGACATGACCTGCCCAGTGCAGTTTAATCTTCAGCAGCGTGGATTCGATGCTGTCGGCCTCTGCCATCTCGAGTACTTCGACGTTAGGGATGAAGTCGCTTCAATGAATGTTGAGGATGGAGCGGAGACAACGCTGGTGGAAACGTTCTAGGAGCCGTAGGTGAGGACCCATGATTCGGAGCCGAACAGGAGTGTGGGTATGACAACGGCTCTGTATGTGCTAATTTTTGTGAGGTTTTTCAGTTGGTTGTTTTTCCAGACTCTTTTATGTAGTCTTCCAAAGGCGCTATTTGCCTTGGCGAGTCCGTTGTCTATCTTGTTGTTGATCCTTGCATCCGATGAAATGGTGCAGCCGAGATAGGTAAACTGGTTGACCGTTTTGAGTTTTGTGTGCCCGATGGAGATGTGGGGGGGCTGGTAGTCATGGTGGGGAGCTGGCTGATGAAGGACCTCAGTTTTCTTCGGGCTGACTTCCAGGCCAAACATGTTGGCATTTTCCGCAAAACAGGACGTCAAGCACTGAAGAGCTGGCTCTGAATGGGCAACTAAAGCGGCATCATCTGCAAAGAGTAGTTCATGGACAAGTTTCTCTTGTGTCTTGGTGTGAGCTTGCAGGCGCCTCAGATTGAAGAGACTGCCATCCGTGCGGTACCGGATGTAAACAGCTTCTTCATTGTTGAGGTCTTTCATGGCTTGGTTCAGCATCATGCTGAAGAAGATTGAAAAGAGGGTTGGTGCGAGAACGCAGCCTTGCTTCACGCCATTGTTAATGGAGAAGGGTTCAGAGAGCTCATTGCTGTATCTGACCTGACTTTGTTGGTTTTCGTGCAGTTGGATAACCATGTTGAGGAACTTTGGGGGGAATCCGAGGCGCTCTAGTATTTGCCAAAGCCCTTTCCTGCTCACGGCGTCAAAGGCTTTGGTGAGGTCAACAAAGGTGATGTAGAGTCCTTTGTTTTGTTCTCTGCACTTTTCTTGGAGCTGTCTGAGGGCAAAGACCATGTCAGTAGTTCCTCTGTTTGCGCAAAAGCCGCACTGTGATTCTGGGAGAACATTCTCGGCGAGACTAGGTATTATTCTATTTAGGAGAATCCTAGCAAAGATTTTGCCTGCAATGGAGAGCAGCGTGATTCCCCTGTAGTTTGAGCAGTCTGATTTCTCGCCTTTGTTTTTGTACAGGGTGATGATGATGGCATCACGAAGGTCCTGAGGCAGCTTTCCTTGGTTCCAGCAGAGCTTGAAAAACTCATGAGTTTGGCATGCCGAGTTTTGCTACCAGCCTTCCAGACCTCTGGGGGGATTCCATCCATACCTGCTGCTTTGCCACTTTTCAGTTGTTCGATTGCCTTATATGTCTCTTCCCGGGTGAGGACCTCATCCAGCTCTAGCCTTAGGGGCTGTTGAGGGAGCTGGAGCAGGGCGGATTCTTGGACTGAGCAGTTGGCACTGAAAAGAGATTGGAAGTGTTCTGACCATCGGTTGAGGATGGAGATCTTGTCGCTGAGGAGGACTTTGCCGTCTGAGCTGCGCAGCGGGCTTTGGACGTGGGGTGAGGGGCCGTACACAGCCTTTAGAGCCTCGTAAAAACCCCTAAAGTCGCGAATGTCCGCGCTGAGCTGGGTTAGTTTGGCGAGGCTAGTCCTCCACTCAATTTGGATCTCTCAGAGTTTGCACTGAAGATGGCTGCATGCGCAACGGAAGGCTTGTTTCTTCTCTGGCCAGGACGGCTTTGCAAGGAGAGCCTGGTGGGCAGCTCGCTTCTTTGCCAGCAGCTCCTGGATTTCCCGGTTGTTTTCGTCGAACCAGTCCTTGTTTTTCCTGGAGGAGAAGCCCACTACCTCTTCAGTGGATTGCAGTATGGCAGTCTTCAGCTGATCCCAGAGTGTTTCAGGGGACGAGTCCGTGAGGCGGATTGCATCCTCAAGCTTTGCTTTGAGGTTTGCCTGGAAGTTTCCTCTCACTTCGTCTGACTGCAGGTTTCCAACATTGAACCTCTTTCTGGGGGCTTTACTGTTCCTGGGCTTTGGCTTGAAGTGAAGGTTGTGCTTGCAGTGAACCAGCCGGTGGTCAGTGTGGCATTCCGCGCTGGGCATGACCCTGGTGTGGAGCACATTTCGTTTGTCTCTTTCTTGCACCAGGACGTAGTCCAGGAGGTGCCAGTGTTTGGATCGGGGATGCATCCAGGTAGTCTTCAGGGTGTCCCTCTTCTGAAAAAGGGTGTTCTGCGCAGAGCTCCAACAGGAGGCGCCTGTTGTCGTTGCACTTGCCGACACCATGCTTGCCCAGGATTCCTGGCCAGGTTTCTGAGTCTTTGCCGACACGAGCGTTGAAGTCGCCAAGGATGACAACCTTTTCGGCTGTAGGGGTGCTTTGAATGAGGTTGCGCAGATCATTGTAGAACTTGTCCTTTGCTGCTGGTTCCGCCTGGAGGGTTGGAGCATAGACACTGATGAGGGTGATGCGACGCTTGTTTTGAAGGGGGAGTCGCATGGACATGATCCGGTCCGAGTGGCCTGTCGGGAGGTTTTCGAGTTTGGAGGCAATGGAGTTCTTGACCAAGAAGCCTACACCAGATAGGCATCGTTCATCCAGATCAGTAGAGTGTGTAGCCCGCGCCGCGTTCTTGGAGGCTGCCTACATCTGCAAGGCGGACTTTACTGAGAGCGGCTATGTCGATGTCAAGTCTGAGGAGTTCATGTGCGATGAGGGCAGACCGACATTCAGGTCGGTGGCTGTCAGCCTTGTCTAGCATGGTTCTGATGTTCCAGCATGCTAGCTTGAGTTTGTGAGCATCTTTTGAGGGGGAGGACGTGGACCTGTCCTCGGTCCTCAACAAAGGAGCTTTTAGGTGGAGTGCAGTGTGCGCAGTACTGGCCCCACCCTTTACACCCATGGTTCGTGTGCCGTGGCCAAGCAAGCTGGGACGTGGCAGCGAGGTCCTTGGGTCGTAGGTTTTATAACGGAGTGGCCTTCCCCTATGCAGGTTTCTTACCCGGGCTGGAGGGGCCTCCCTCCCCTCCTAGGTCGGACCATACTGCCCGGACGGGGGCCGGGGCCACCGCTGCTTTCCCTGTGCCCGGACCGGGGCCGCCGCCTCCTTCTTTCTGCCCGGACCGGGGCTTCCGCCTGCTTCGCTCTGCCGAGGCCGGGGCCACCGCCTCCCCCTCGCTTCTGCCCGGACCGGGGCCTCTGCCTGCCTCACTCGACCGAGGCTGGGGCCGCTGCCTCCCTTTCACTTTTGCCCAGATCGGGGCCGCCGCTGCCTACCCTCTGCCCGGACTGGGGCCAGGGCCGCCGCTGCTTTCCCTGTGCCCGGACCGGGGCCGCCGCCTCCTTCTTTCTGCCCGGACCAGGGCCTCTGCCTGCCTCACTCGACCGAGGCCGGGGCCTCGGTTATATTAGTATAAATTAGGAAATTAGAGGCAATACAATAATTAAATGGAATTTAATTAAATAGAGATCGACAAACCAAATGAATAGTCCTAGTGTGGAGGATGAATTTATGGAGTGTACAAGAGATGTTTTTCCAAATCACTATGCAGAGCAATGACCAACAAGTAATCTCATACTGTGAACTCAAAACTAATCTGGAAGTTAAGGGATCTTTAAGAAAGAGAGATTATAAAAAGCTAGAATTTGAACAAAATTTTAAAATGGTTTAACTTAATCAGAAACCAGGGTTTTAATTCTAAACAAAATAAACCATGAATGAAAGAGCCACCTGCTGAAATCACAGATTGGGCAAATACATTAAAAGGTATGATGGTAAACAAGAAGCAGGTAACATATGAAGAATTAATACATTGTTTACAAAAATGAGTATCATAAAGACACAAAATTCTAGCAGGAAAATTATTCCCTCAGAGGCTAAAATAGATTTATATGAAAGGGCTTTTAATATTGCCAAAAGGAGCAGAAAGCCTGAGGATTAGGGACAATTGAAAATTAAGGCACGGAAGACCAAGGCATTGATAAGGAAAGGGAAAATAGAACATGGAATTGTTTTACAGAAAACAGTGCAATGGACACGTAAAAAGCAATCGATTAGCAAGAGTTTCTGTCTATCCCCTACTGACTCAGTCGGGAGAAAATTATACTGGGGAATAAAAAAATAGTTAAGAAATTAAACAAATATTATGTTTATGTCTCCATGGAACAGGACAAGTCTTCAGGAAATAGGGAGAACAACAAAGTTGGAATGAATGAAGAGCTCAAATAAATTAGCACTGGAAAAATAGTATTAAAGAAATTAATGGAATGAACCACACTTGTGCTCGATTCCACTGTTTTTATGGGAGGGTTGCATGGATAGGAGTTGCACTGGTGTTCATCTTACAGTCTTCTCCAATTCTAAAAAGGTTCACTGGATTTATTCCTGGGTTAGGGAGTAGGGTAGTGGTTTACCTTGTGAGAAAAAATAAAGTTGATTGATCTATACTTTAGCAAACTAAGAATTGCTGAAAGAACTCAGCAGGTCAGACAGCATCCGTGGATAGGAATGGCCAATCAACAGTTTGGGTCTGCACGCAAGACTAAAGGGAAGGGATAATATTATGATGATACATGGAGAATTAAGTTGGGAGAAGGGCCCAGAGGTGATACTATGGAGTTGGTATGTTAATTGGGTGGCAGAGATTTCATGGGCTGGAAGGATCTTCTACCATGCTGTATCATTTGAAAAACAGGACAGAAGGTGAGAGAGGTGGAGAGACAGATAGGAGACCACTGGGAAGGGGAAAAAGAGAAAGAGGAGGAAATAGTAAGTATGGGAGTAGGTAAAGAAGAAATTGAATCATTGGAACCAGGTGGCAGTGTGTCTACAATCTCTTGAATTTAGAAGATTGAAAGTTGATCTCTTAAAACATACAAAATGTCCACAGGTTGGACAAGAAAGAGCAGAGATTATGTTTTCTCTTCTTCAAAATGTCAAAACTGGAAATTGCGGTCTCTAAATAAAAGGTCAACCATTCAGAACTGGGATGAGAAAATAATTCTTCACTAAGAGGACAATGAATATTTGGAATGAGAGAGAGAGAGAGCATATTTTTTAAATTAAGAAAATCAGGAGATATTCAGATCAGTGGAATGAAATGGCACTGAAAGGATCAGCCAAGATCTTATTTAAGGGAGGAGGAGGCTCCAGATCCATGTGGTCTACTCCTGTTCCTATTTCTATCTAATCACATGATACAGCAATGATGGAAGTTGTAACTGATTGTGACAACCAGTTTTTCACAATTAAAGAAATATAAGAAGGTTAGATGCTGGAATCTGTGAGCAATTAATGAGAAGCCGAAGGAACTTTATCAATAAAGAGTCCTGACTTGATACATTAACTGACCATTTCCCTCCATAGATGCTACCTGACCCACTGAGCTCCTCCATCTTCTCATTCTGTGCTCACTCTTTTTCATTTAGATTATCACAGATGGAAATATGAGGGAAGGAAGATTCAGGTGATAGATTTCTTAGGGAAATGGAGGTGCAAAGGTGGCTGCTTCTCCCAATCTTGCCACATCAACTGAATGTTTCAATTTATTCATGCACAATCTTCCAAAATGTTAACTTTTAAACAAAATCTGTCAATTTTTTATTTAAATAAACCAGTATCGTTTACTTCTATTCAAACCCAGAGACTATCTTCCATATTATTTCCACAGATTAGTTGTGGATCTACTCCTAGCAAGTTCAACTCAAACACATACCTGCAAGTACAGGTATTCAAAGGTAACAGGGTCCTCTTGTAAAACCACTAGAGGATCTCTTGGCATGAAACACACCCGGAAGAGGCATTTATAGTCACGGGGTTCTCGCTTCTGTACCACCTATAACAAGGGCAGAAAACATTTCCACCTGCAGATGAATTATTACCATCAGCTGTGTGAAATAATTAAAAAATAATTTTCTTTAGATTCATATTTAAACACAAAGAATACACCGACTAGGTGAGATTATGGTCAGGACCTGTGCCTTATCCCTGACTAATTTACCAACATTAACCTATTAGTGTCTGATTTGGGAAGAGAAACTCAGATTCCATTGACACAATACAACAGTGCTTTTAGCTTTGAAAAGATCTTCACAAGTACAGTGTAGTTGATCAGGGTAAAGAGAGCTATTTTAACATTGCTAAATGTGTCATTAGATCAGAGATGGCCAAACCGTGGCTGAAACAGGAATTATATGAGCTGCTACTCACAATTGTAGTTTTAGTGGGTGTAGTTTGTGATTGAAAATATTTGGCATGTATACTGTAATAGTCAATACTACGTAAAAGTCAATCCCCGATTTTTGGCCCCAGCTGCCCTCCCATCTGAGAACCCGATGCCCCAATCGCTGTCTCTCGCCCAGGCCCAGCCACCTGCCCTCCAGAGCTCCTGATGCCCTGGCCATCCGCCAATCCAAGCTCCTGACACCCCAGCCACCCTCCCATCTGAGCTCCCAATGCCCTGGCAACGCTCTCATCCGAGCTCCTGTGACTCCAGTGATTTCAGCTATTGATCAACATTACCATACCATTATTAGAAAAGGTAATTTGTCTCTGTAATTCCTTTACCAAACTTCTCTGGATAGCTAACTTTTACAGGAGCCTGAAATGTTGGAAAAATCAGACTTGATGAGATCAATACTCATTCAGATAGCTTGAAAGAATGTAGACTAGATTCAGAGAAAGGAAGATTTAACTCTCCACTTTACAAGATGACCTGACCCTTGGAATCCAATGGCCTGATTTTTCATACCTGCTCAATGATCTCATCCTCATGTAAGAGATTGATTTTAGTGAAGCTGTACCGCTCCTTCAAAGCTAATGCAAAGTATTCGATGCAGCGGATCGACAACTTTGATTTCAAGGTTAGAATGATATCCTGTGAATAAGAGAGGAATGGGAGTTCAACTTAAATCTCATTCTTTTTCTGAATTGTACAAAGACACAATGCAGGACAAATGCAACTACACAACCACAGAAGAAGATATTTAACAGACAATGATTATTGGCACATTAGAAAAGTAAATAATTGATCCTTGGAATAGTAACACCCTAATATACCCAGCACATATTCCATCCACTGTCCTGCAACAAAGACATAAATTAGAACCATGTGTCTTCCCTTTGATTTTAAAGTGAGTAGCATGAGAGTTCATTGTTAGAACAAGTTCAGCCAAGTGAATGAATGAATTGGTGGAGAGGAGCTAGTTGAGTACCTTTTCAAGGAAGAAGTGCAGGGCATTCAGACCAAAACACAGAAATTCTGGAAGAACTCAGCCAGTGTTGCAGTGTCCACAGGAGTTAACAATATCTTGAGGAATACCTTGAGGAAGGGCTCAGGCCTGAAACGTCAGTAAGTTATCCTTACTTCCTATGGATACTGCGAGACCAGCTGAGTTCCTCCAGCATTTCTGAGTTTTGACTATAATCACAGCGTCTGCAGACTTTTGTGTTATAATCAGGGCATTCAGACCCTCCTGCTGTAAGCCAGAAATGTAGAGAGTCATACATCCATGATGTAGATGAACTGGTTGGGAGCAGGGAATTGGAAACCATGGAAGAGACAAAGGCCAGCTAAAGTATCACAGTTGTGAAAGGGAAAAGACTAGACTGAGGAAAAAAGGAGTCAAGGTCAGTAGAACAAGACCCTTTAAAATGCAATCATTCCACCACTTGTGTACAGTGGCTATTGAACTTATCAGCTGCAAAATGATCTGTTCCATCTCATAACTCTTCTAAAATCTGATCCCTCCTTCCTGAAAGCACAGGAGGATAGAAACACCACCACATTTGCCAACATTGCACTCCATCTGACAGACCTTTGCCCACTCATTTAACCTATCTATATCTCTCTGAAGAATCTCAGTATCCTCTGCACAGTTTGCTTTTCCACTCAATTTAGTGTCTTCAGCAAACTTAGATGCACTGCACTCAGTCCCCTCTTCCAGATCATTAATGTATATTGTGAACAGTTGTGGGCCCAGTACCAACCCATGCAGCACACCACTCACCACTGATTGCCAACCAGAAAAATACCCATGTACCCCAACTCTCTGCTTTCCATTGGTTACTCAATCCATTATCCATGCTATACTCCAAACTTGATGCATCCTTATCTTATGGATGTCTTTTATGCAACACCTTAATCGGACCCCTTCTGGAAATACAAGTGAACAGCCTCTATCTATTCCCCCTCTTTCTACTGCCCTGTTATATCCTCAAAAAACTCCAGTAAGTTTATCAGACAGGACCTACCTTTGCTCAAACCATGCTGCATCTGCCTGATGGATCTATTTCATTCCAGATGCCTCGTTCTTTCTTTAATGATCGCTTCATGCATTTTCCTTAATACAGATGTTAAACTAACTGGCCTATAATTACCTGCCTTTTGCCTACATCCTTTTTTTGAACAGTGGCATGACATTCACCATCTTCCTATCCACTGGGATCTGCCCAGAGTCCAGAGAATTTTTGGGAAATTATCACCAAAGCCTTGACTATAACTTCTGTCATTTCATTCAGTACCCTGGGATGTATTAAATCAGGACCTGGGGACTTATCTATCTTTAGGCCCACAGGTTTGCTCAGCACTACCTATTTAGAGATAAGTATTATATCCAGGCCTCTCCTCCCATTGCATCCATAATCTCTGGGTTATGGGAACATGCATATACGTGTGATGTCATATTCACAGAGTTACGTTATCTGGGGAGGTTCAGTTTGGCGCCATCTTAGCATGAAATAGATACTTACAGTTTCTATAGAGTGAAGTTATTTTTAAAGGGAAAATACAAGACATAGTGGCGACAAGAATGAAAAAAAATTTAAAATTCCACACTCCGGATGACAGGATCTTCGTGTAAAAGGATGTTGGAGGTGAAAATTTGGTGAAAAAAAATGACAGGAAAGAGGTGAAGCTGCAGCGAGATAAAAGCATGTGCTCAATAGCAGAAAAATAAAGGAAGAAACTCGAGAGGAAGACAATAAAAAAAATGAGAGAAAAAGCAAGTGAGAGAGAAACAGTGAAGTGAGAGAGAGAGAAAGGAAGCCAGATGTTAAGAGAGAGGCTGAATAGCTGGGGACAGGACACCCACAGAGGAGCCTGGCAGCCAGGACTGGGACAGTCGGGGCAGGTGGCCTGGTGAGAGGCCAAACAGCCAGGCTGCAGGGGGGAGGCCAGACACCCAGGACAGCCAAGGCTGGACACTGCCAGCCCGGAGGATGGTTCAGAAACATGATGCACTAGCCAGCGAATTAGTCACCTGCCTCAACACAGCACTTTCCCATCTTCAGAATATCTGGGAAGAGATTCGAATTCCAGAGGATCAAAGACTGCAAAGAACAGAAATTGTTAAAAGGCATAATAATGGCGTTTTGGGAATGATGATTGCAGAGGAGGAAAAGTTAAGGTAGCAGCTAAAACGAGCATTGCTGTGTGCCAGGAAGAGCTCCATGCAGTGTTGTCAGGATCACGGTTTGGATGCATGACTGGCAGAAGAAGATTGCACAATGCTGCAGATGAAAAAACATTTGCAGACATGTTTAGAGATTCTTTTGAAGGAGAAGAAAGAGGGAATGACAAAATTAAAATGCCTAAGGAGTAAGATGAAGAGCTTTGTGATATATTGTGTACATAGGCTACTCCATTGATTATGATGCTGTCCCCAGTGTTGAACAGCTGGATGCATTTTGTCAGCCCATTGCTTCACTTAATGAAGAAAAAAAAATGCAGAAGGGCTGAGTTTGTAGAAACGAAGAAAAAAAAAATTTTGTGCATGGATAAACTCGATCAACTGCCTGACACTAGCTTTGAGAGAAATATTGGGTGTGAGGGTGAGGACGCATTCAGTCTGTCCAATGAGAATATTACAGGCTCGAAAGCATTACTTGAGATGAAGAGGGCTCAGAATGAAGCAAAGTGCTCAGAGCTGAGAAGTCAAATAATTAACCTGTGGGACTGATTGAAGGTTTCTGATGAAAAACTAAGGCATCAAAGCCATTCATCTGAAGTCTTCAGAAATTAATCATAAGAAACAAAGACTGTTCCGAAGAAACCTGAAGAATGTAATGTCTTCAGGGCACTTAAGGCAGATGAGATAAACCTTAAAATCTTCAAGGAAATGAGCAAAGAAATGGGAAAACACGTGAGAGGGAAGGTTAAAGATAAGGAAAAAGAGAGGGAACATGAGCGAAGGAAACGGCTGTGAAAGGAACAAGACAAGGCACATAGAGAACGGGAAAGGCAGAAACGGCGAGAACAGGAGGAAAAGGTTGATGGGAAATGTTTGAAAAACTTGGATGACAGGGAGTCTAAGCTAGACTCAATGGGGGAAGGAGAGCTTCAAGAACACAAGATGGAGATAACCATTCACAATTCACCACACAGACGAAAAGCATTGATAGAGGATCGAGGTGAAGTGGATGATGCTTTGACAATTAAATCTCCTCAACAAATCTCCAAATAAAAGTGAGAAGTCATACTCCGGTTCAGTGTTCTTCATCTCCGAGAAGATCCAAGGGAGAAAGACACCCTCCAGTGCATTTAAAAGACCATGTTCAGTGACTTAAAGACTTTATTCAGTACATCACAAAAACTATGGGCGGTGACTTAAAGACTTTGCATGTTTCCAGTTAATACATTTTAAATTAAGTAGCGCGGGATCTATAGTTACCAAGATTAGAGGAAGTTATGCTTAAATTCTCTGTAGTGTTAACATAGTTAAATTGAACTTCATACAGGGTACTTATTTACAAGGAAGCATTTCATATACATTGTATGATGAGGTTCAGTTTGGCACCATCCTGGCCTGAATAAAGATGTTTACATTTTCTCTAGTGTGACTTTATTTTCAAAGGGAAAATACACAATACTCTGTCTTTAGCAATTTACATCAAGAGATATTGCTGAAACCAAAGGCGCTTGCTGGATATTGCCTCACACTGTGATTGTGGAAAAAGAGTCAACATGGCACGTGGATCATGTTGCAACAAAACTGAGCAATTCTGATACAAACAGAAAACAGGGATCACCTGAAATTGTTCAACTTGATATTGGTGGCTGCAAACAGAAAACAGGGATCACCTGAAATTGTTCAACTTGATATTGGTGGCTGCAAAGTGCAAAGAAATTGCCTCTCAAGCTTAAGTTGGGCTTCATTAGAAAAATGCAGGAGACCACATACAGATAGGTCAGGAAGTAGAGCAGAGAATTCAAGTGTCAGAAAACGCCCAGCTGAGAGTTACCATCAGGGACTGGCTAGAGGTGCTCTCTAAATGTCCAGTTTAGAGGAGACCATATTGTGAGCACTAAATGTCAAAAGTTCTTTACCTGAAAGGATTGCTTGAGTCCTTAAATGGTGCAAAGACAAAGTAGTCTTGGCATGAAATGTATAGTGAAAAGGGAAGGGACTGACGAAGCTGGAAAAATAGATTCCTTTCTTCAATATTCCACATGTACCAAATTCTGTAGTCCACTCTTCTATCTGCCCTAAACTCTAACATCTCCATGAACCACTGACTTGGAAAAACATCATTACATCTTCTTAGTTCTAGGATATGCCACCCTAGTTCGTTTAACCTAACCTTATAACTTTGGAGTCAATGTGGCAGTATTTATAGCTCTGCATCCCTGAGCCCAGGAAACAGATTTACCAGAAGAGGAGACATTGTTCATGCCTGAAGCAAATTCCCAAACTGATCCCTGATTGGTGAGGCCCAGGCCAATGCAAGGACTTTTTACATAGATGGTTGATGCTGGCCACTGAAATGTTTTGATAACTGGTCAAGTCATGGCCTAGCAGCTAGCCCTCTCCCCACAACCCAACCATACCAGCTGTGAGATGTATCACTGAGTATAGCTAACCAATGACCTGATCCTGCAAATGCATCGTAACCGTTGAAAGGGAAAAACTGATGCAAATTCTCAGGTTAAATGTTGAAATAATATACTGACAAAAATTATGACCACAGAAATTATTTTTGAGTTCAGGAGGTTTATAGCCTACATTATATTAAATGGATATATATCTATGAAAATTATCATTATAAAACAGAACTATGGTTCCTCTGTTCCTCCTACATCTGGCAAATAATTTGAGCAGTAACAGAATAATTGATACAATCAAGTCACATGATTAACAGTTCTCCCAGAACTGACACTGTTCTCTGCAGCAAAGACAGAGTTTCAAGGATTGTATTCCCTGCCTGGTGCTAGGTATAAGAATACTATTTCCAGACTGCAGAAGAATTTGGAATGGGAGGAGGAGAATCCAGTGGTCACAGTCCATGTGGGCCAAGGACATAGCTATGATGAAGAAAGAGGTTGTGCTAAAGGATTATAAGCTCAGGACAAAATTGAAAAGCAGGACCACCAGGATAATAATCTTTGAATTATTATTTTTTTTTTTTTTTTTTTTTTTTTTTTAAATTTTTTTTATTTTTCACACCATAAATCACATTAGCCATGATATACACTATTTCTTTTCACACATATACAGTGACTTTTTCTCCCCCCCCCCCCTTTCCTCCCAAACCACCCCCCCACCCCCCCCTCTCATCCATTTTAGGTATACAATCTAGGTTGCATTAAGCCAGTCAGACAATGTTGTCATTCAACCAAATTACACCAGAAATTCTACTGAGTCCCTTCTTTTCTTTCCTTCTCCTTCCATCAACTTAGGTAATGTTTGTCCCCGGTAGGTTTTCGCTATTGTATTTAATGTAAGGCTCCTATACTTGTTCGAATATTTCAATGTTATTTCTTAACCAATATGTTATTTTTTCTAATGGAATACATTTATTCATTTAAATTTGGTAGTTTCTTCCTTTTAATTTGGTTATGTATTCCATTAATATTTAAAGACATATAGTTCAGCGTAGCCCTTTTATATTTTGTTTATCTTCTCTTTCCGTTTTTCCATCATTACCTTTCCTCCTTTTCCATTTCTGTTTTCTTATTTTCAACTCTTTATAAGACAACATTCCTACAACATCTAACATTTTCCTTATTCTCCTATTTCTATCTTATTTATCCCCAATCTCCCCTTCACCTCCTGAGTTGTCCTTTATCCCTTGTCGGACAACCACATCTCCCCTCTCCATTTGGATTTGCGAATCCACTCGCAAGCGTCAACTGATTTTGCAGTGACCGCTATTTCCCCCCACCCCGCCTCCCCCAGAAAAGATTTCACTTTTCATATGTCACAAAGGTCCCTCTTTTAATTCCCTCCTTATTCTCTCTATTCCATTACCTTCCCTTATTAATTCTTGTCTATACTATCCATATTTTCCTCTAAGTACAGATACATTCATGTATGCTCATTGTCTCTATTCACTCTTATACCTCTTTACCTGCATACATATCAATCGTGATCATTTTTACTCTCATTACCCGTCTTCATCCCTCAGTCTATTTTTGTCTTTACCCACATACATATCAGTCGTGATCATTTTAACTCTCATTACCCGTCTTCCTCCCTCAGTCTATTTTTGTAATTGTTCTGCAAATTTTCGTGCTTCTTCTGGATCCGCGAATAGTCTGTTTTGTTGTCCTGGAATAAATATTTTCAATACCGCTGGATGCTTTAGTATAAATTTATACCCTTTCTTCCATAAAATCGCCTTTGCTGTATTGAACTCTTTTCTCTTCTTTAGGAGT
Organism: Narcine bancroftii; assembly: GCF_036971445.1. Taxonomy (NCBI): domain Eukaryota; kingdom Metazoa; phylum Chordata; class Chondrichthyes; order Torpediniformes; family Narcinidae; genus Narcine; species Narcine bancroftii. The sequence goes on from NC_091469.1 coordinate 46,634,308, forward strand.
TCAAAACTTATATCTGGATAAATGAAGATTTTTTGTCCTTTATACTCCAGTGGTTTGTTGCCCTCTCTTACTTTTTCCATTGTCTTCTCCAGTACCTTTTCTCTTGTAGTATATCTTAGGAATTTTACTACAATAGATCTTGGTTTTTGTTGTGGTTGTGGTTTAGAGGCCAATACTCTATGTGCCCTTTCTATTTCCATTTCATGCTGTAGTTCTGGACATCCTAGGGTCTTAGGGATCCACTCTTTTATAAACTCCCTCATATTCTTGCCTTCTTCATCTTCCTTAAGGCCCACTATCTTTATGTTATTTCTTCTGTTATGGTTTTCCATTGTATCTATTTTTTGAGCTAGTAGTTCTTGTGTCTCTTTAGTTTTTTTATTAGATTCCTCCAATTTCTTTTTTAAGTCTTCTACCTCCATTTCTGCTGCTACTGCCCGCTCTTCCATCTTGTCCATTTTCTTTCCCATTTCTGTTAAGGTCATCTCCATTTTATTTATTTTCTCTTCTGTGTTGTTTATTCTTTTTCTTAAATCCTTAAATTCCTGTGTTTGCCATTCTCTAAATGATTCCATGTATCCTCTAATAAGAGCAAGTATATCCTTTACCTTGCCTCTCTTTTCTTCTTCTATTTCACCATACTCTTCCTCTTCTTCTTCCTCTGGGTTGGCCATCTGTTGTTTCTTTGATGCCCTTTCCTCCTCTTCTATCTTGTTTCTATTGTCTTCTGTGGTCTCTTCTTGCTGCAGGTGTTCTGCAGCTGTCGTTGCCGGCTGTGGAGATCGACTCCCCAGCTGGTCCCCCCTCCCGTCGGTGTGTTTTTTTTCATTCGCATCGCGCATGCGCGAAACTTCGCGCATGCGCGGTTGCGCACTTTTGTTCGGCTCTGCGAGCCATTTTTGTAGTCCATTATTTACCGACCTGAGGGAGCGGGTTTCTCTCTCCGCAGCGGGCCTCTTCGGACAGGTAAGGCCTTCACCTTTTTCCTCCTTTGTCTTCTCTTCCTCTCTTCTTACCGTTGCTTTCGACTTTTCTTTTTTTGTCGCCATCTTCTTTCCACCTTTATACTCACTTTTCTGTAACTTTTATTTCTGTGCCTTTGTGTTTTCTCTTGTTTTTCCCGACTTTTCTGGAGAGGGCTGGAGTTCACCGTCCGGCCACTACTCCATCACGTGACTCCTCCCTCTTTGAATTATTATTTGAGCCAGGTGAAAGTTGGCAAATGGTAAACCTTATTATGGAAGTAAAAGTGTGGCTTAGAGTTTGGTGTAGGAAAATGGGCTCTGATTCATGAGATTCTGGTATCAGGATATGGAAAGGAGAGAGTTGTTCCACTGGGATGGGCTCCAGCTGAGCTCTGTTGGGACTGGTGTCCTGGCAAGTGGCAATAACCAGTGCTTTAAACTATCTAGGAGGATGTTTGACTCCAAGAGCAGAAAGTTGAATAAATTAGGAAATTAAAGAGCAGTAGCACAGAATAATAGCAGGAAACTGACAGTCAACATGCAACAGACCAGAGCAGATGATATAATTGAAAATAGACAAATCAAAACAAATCTACTGTTGTAAATATTGTACCTGTAAAAAAATCAAAGATTTATGTTCTTTATTTTAATGTATGTGTAGTATTTGATTACACAGAAAGCAACATGTGAGTAAAATGCAATAGCTATTATAGAAATTAGATCGCAGGGTGACTCGGTCTGGGTGTAAAATATTTCAGGCTAGTCCCTGGCGTGGCCAATGCCAGAGCTTTGAGGGGAAGGACCTCAGTCTAGAGTCCTTTTGCTACAGGACTTTGAGGGGCTGAGATTGGTGGGGAAGCCTCTTAAATAACAGAGGGGGGAGTTACTACAAGGAGCCACAGATGTGGCAACAGTGCTACAGAGCAAATTAGAAAATGAATTCAACAATGGACAGCAATGCAATGTGTCAGTGAACTAAGGATGAGAAAAGACTTTGAATGGTTATTTCTTTTGCACATAATTTTATTGTGAATAAAGTTTATTTTTGCCAAAATTCTGGCCAAAGCAGATAGAAGGTGGGATAGTTTCCTTAATCAAGGAGAGGACCGGAGTAGTGCTGAGTCTTGGCATGAAGGATGTGGAAATATTTAAAAATTTGAAATTAAATTTAAATTTAGACATACAGCACGGTAACAGGCCATTTCAGCCCATGAGTCTCTGCTGTCCAATTTACACCCAATTTACCTATCCCCCCCGGTACACTTCAAACACTTCAATTTTTACACATTTCCTCCATGGGATTTTACTTTATGCACCAATCTCCTAAGTGGAGGAAACTGGAACCCCAGGGAAAACCAATGTGGACACAGGGAGAACGTACCATCTCCTTACAGACAGCATGGGATTCAAACTCCAGTCCTGATTCCTGGCATTGTAAAGGCGTTGCGCTAACCACTATACCAACTGCAACGTGGAATTTGTTTGCGTGGAAATTACGAGTAGCAGGAGAAGGAAGGCACGGGTGAAAGTAGTTTATCAATACACAAAATTTGACCTCCCAGTAGGCCTTAGCATAGATAGGGAACCTCAAAGGGCATGTGATAGGAGATTTTGGTCAACATATTTGAGTGGATGGATTAACTGGCAAGGGTATCGTAAAAGAAGAATTTGCAGAATGAGTCAGGGATTGATTTATAGAGCAGTAGATTGCAGAGTTTTTCTGCAAATGGAATATTTTGGATTTAGTATAATGCAATGAGGAAAGAGTAATGCGGTTTAAGATCCCCTAGTGACCACAATATGATAAATTAGCAAATACAGTTTCAGGATGAACATCATAGGTCCATAATTAGTGGTTTCAATTTAAATAAAAGCAATTATATTAGTATGAAGGAGGAGCTTCCAGCAGTGGGATGAGTAAACAAGCTAAGGGATAGGTCAGCAGAGGAACTGTGGAACATACTGTGGTGGTACACCACCGGCCTACTGCAAGGGGCAACCTCTGTACCTGCAGGAGTGGAATGGATCAAGCCCCACCCGGTCGGGTGTCAATGACCCTCCGGGATATAAGCCTGCGTCGGCCTCCCAAGGCCTCTCTCAGAGTTGCTGCAGCCAAAGCCGGTCTGGCTCTATGAAGGTCTTTGTGGATTAAAGCCCGTTGTACAAGTCTTTACCTTGTGTGTGTGTCTGATTCTGTCTAACAGCGCACCACACATACTCATACAGCTGGTGTCTAATGATCAGCAAGGGTTTTGCCCACTCATAAAGAGGGACTCCATGTGGTTAACAAATGAAGCCAAGAATAAAGTTAAATTGAAAACTGGGAAACCCATTGATGCAAGGGCTTGTAGGAGACCAGAGGACTGGAAAGCTTTTGAAAATGGAGCAACAAAAAATAAAGTTCTTAAGGGAGAAAATACATTTTGAGACAAACCTTGCATGTAGTATGAAAACCAACCTTAAAAATATCAGTCAATGTGAATTTTAACCTCCAGAGAATGAGTATGGAGAATTAATAATATTTTTTAAAAAGTAGCAGACATACTGACTTCACTGTGGAAGACATCGGTAATATCACAAAGATATCAGTCATGCTAATTTTACATAACATGGTAGAACTTATAAAAATCCTAATTACAAGGAATAAAGATTTGGAGAAATTTGTAGGGGGTGGGAGAGGGGGAGGAGGGGGGGGGGCAAAAAGCTGACAGATCACCAGAACTCAACTGGACACTAGCATTTTAAAGGAATTGGCTGCAGAGACAGTGGACCTATTGGTTGAAAATGAACATCCCTCACTAAACTTGGGAATGGTAGCAGAAGAGTGGAAAGAGTCAATATGATTGTCTTGTTCAAAAAAGGAGAACGGCAGAAGGCAGAGAACTGCAGGGCAATTCATTTACCAGCTATTACTGGCAAAACATGAATGTCAGTAATTCAGAGGAAATAGCTAATCATTGAGGAAATCTTAATATAATTAAAGCCCATTGATATGGTTTTAATGAAAGGAAAATGACTTTTGACAAATTTGCTCACATTCTTTAAAGAAGTAACAGGAGAGTTGATGGAGGGGAACCTGTAAATGTTGTGCACCTGGATTTCCAGAATACATTTGACAAGGTGCCACATAGAAGATTGGTGCATAAAGTAAAATCCAATGGAGGAAATGTGTAAAATTTGACTCAAATCTGGGCTGTCTTTGCAACCAGAAAGTTGGAATAAATGGGTCTCTTTAAGACTAGAAGGAGGTAACTAGTGGAGTGCCCCAGAGATCAGATCTAGGCCCACACTGTTTAACTATTTACATTAATGACTTGGAAGAAGGAACAGTGAATAATTTATCCAAATTTGCCAGTGATACAAAAATAGGTGGAGGGATGTGGTGATGAGATTAAGGTTAATGGGATATAGATTGTTTGAGTGGACAAAAGATGTTTAGTGCAGGGAAGTGTGAGGTCACTTTGGTAAAAGAAATCAAAAGCAAGGTTAAAAGCTTAATGGCAAAAAGCCTGCAAGTGAGAAGTATAGAGTGATGCACCATCAATCCCTCAGGAGACTATTGTGGAAAAGTGAATAGGCTTTAATTCACTTGAGAATATAGCACATCCCTACTGTTCGGTTGTCCTGCACTGAGTTGCGAGGGGCTGTGGAACAGCCACCTTTATACAGGAGCCTGTGGGGAGGGGCCACAGGTACAAGTGACCAATAGGCATGCTTGACCAGATAATTATACATTACAGTGGTTTACCACACAGAGGGATCTAGATGTTCTCATGCATGAATCGTAAAAAGCTGGGAGGCAGTTTCAGCAATTAATAAAGGTAGAAAATAACATTAAAGTCTTCATTGCAAAGGGGTTGGAGTTTAAAAACAGAGAGGTTTTGTTGCCCTTGTACAGGAAGTTGGTGTACAGTTGTGATCCCCTTCAGCCCTTCTAGTCTGTGCCGAACCATTTCCTTTTTGCCCAGTCTCACTGATCTGCACCCAGTCCATAGCCTTCCATACCTCTCCCATCTGTCCAAATTCCTCTTAAATGTTAAAATTGAGCCTGCATTTACCACTTCAGCTGGAAGATCATCCATACCCCCTCTATTCTCTGTGTGAAGAAGTTTACCTTTATGTTTCCCCCAAACGTTTCCCTTTTCACTCAACCCATGTCCTCTGGTTTGTATCTTACCTGCCCTCAGTGGAAAAAGCCTACCTAAATTTACTCTGTCTATCCCCCTCATAGTTTTAAATACCTCAATCAAATCTCCCCTCATTCTTCTACACTCCAGGGAATAAAGTCCTAAACTGTTCAACCTTTCCCTGTAACTCAATTCCTGAAGTCCAGACAACATCTTAGTAAATCTTCTCTGCACTCTTTCTATCTTATTGATATCTTTCCTGTAGTTAGGTGATCAAAACTGCACACAATACTCCAAATTAGGCCTCATTAATGTCTAATACAACTTTAAGATAACATTCAAACTCCTGTCATCAATACTTTGATTTATGAAGGCCAATATGCCAAAAACTCTCTTTACAACCCTGTGGTAAGCACTGTATGTTTGTTTAGCTGTCTAGACACACATATTGGGTATTCTCCACCTTTGATCTGAAGTTCCAGCTCCCCATCCACCTGGAGGACCACCAATATATTGGTTTTGAGGCAGAGAGCTGCCTCTACCATTAGCTGAGGATTCCATTCAACGTCACCAATGTGGTCTCAGTCTTGGTAGACCAGTACAAGCCGCAGGCCACATTCCTGTCTTTTTTTGTGGCCGTGACCTGCAGGATCATGACGCCAACCTCCAAAAATTCCCCCAGACCAACAAACTCCTTAACCTTACATACAATAAGGATAAATGTGTATTTTGCACAACCTGCCTTGCTACCCTTGGCTGCATCATGGAGAGCAGAGTCATTCGCCCTGTCCCTGATCACATGTGCCCACTTTTGGAACTCCACCTTCCCCACAGCTTCAAGGCCCTGAAAAGATGCCTGGGCTTCTTCTACTATCCCGAGTGGGTCCCCAATTACATGGACAAGGCCCACCCCTTGTTAACTCTACCTCTTTTCCCCTGACAACAGAGGCCTGTGTTGCCTTTAGCCGCATCAAGGCGGACATTGACAAGGCCAGGATGCACGCTATGGATGAATCCACCCCGATCCAAGTGGAGAGCCATGTATCCAACCTTGTCCTGGCTGCCACCCCTAACCAAGCAGGCAGACCTGTAACCTTTTCCTGCACCCTCCAGGATCCCGAAATTCAACACTCCTTTGTTGAGTAGGAGGCCCAGGCCATTGTCGAGACAGTACAGCACTGAGACGCTACCTCATTGGAAAATGATTTACCTTGCTGACTGACCAAAGTGCAATTGTTTTCATGTTCAAGAATCAGCAGCAGGGTAAAATCAAAAATGATAAGATATTGAAATAGAGAATTGAACTTCCCACCTACAACTATGATATCTTATTCTGGCCCGGGAATCTCAATGAGCCCCCAGATGATCTATCCTGCAGAACGTGCTAGCACAAATAGACTGGTTACAAGCCCTCCACAGTGACCTTTGCCACCCTGGGGTCACCAGGTTCTTCCACTTTATCAAAGCCTGCAATCTGCCTTACTCCATTGAGGAGATCAGGACTCTGACCAGAAACTGCCAGGTCTGTGCAGAGTGCAAACCACACTTCTATAGGCCAGACCGAGAGCATCTGATAAAGGCTACCTGCCCCTTTGAAATCCTAAGCATTGATTTCAAAGGACCCTTCCCCTCCTCTGACCACAACGTGTACTTCCTCAGCATCATTGATGAGTTCTCACATTTCCCACTCAGGCATGACCACTGCCAAAGTCATCAAGCCCCTATGCAATCTCTTCATCCTGTTTGGGTACCCCTGCTATATCCATAGCGACCAGGGGTCCTCTTTCATGAGTGATGAGCTGCATCAGTACCTGCTGGTCAGGGGCATCACCACAATCAGGACCACCACTTACAACCCCCGAGGGAACGGGCAGATGGAAAGGGAAATGTTACTGTCTGGAAACCCATCCTCCTAGGCCTGAAGTCTGGAGGCCTTCCAATCTCCCATTGGCAAGATGTCTTCCCTGACGTGCTCCACTCAATCAGATCGCTCCTATGTACAGCCACCAATGCCACCTCATAAGAAAGAATATTTTCCTTCCCTAAGAAGTCCGCTTCAAGAGCCACGCGGCCAGCCTAGTTGACATCTCCAGGGCTGATCCTACTGCGGAAGCACATGAGGAGCCATGTCTGACCCACTGATTGAAAGGGTGCAGCTCCTCTACACCAACCCCCAACATGCCTATGTGGCGTATCATGATGGGCACGAGGACATGGTCTCTGTTAGGGACCTGGCGCCCTCAGAGGTTCCTGAGGCCATTACCGATCACCCAGCTACCCCTTCTCCTATTGTTACCTTTGATGCACCAGGGCATGGCATGTTATCCCAACCCCAATGGATGGCATGCCAGACTTGTCGCCACGCATTCTCCAAGCCAACACCGACGACTGCATAGAGACATTCCAGATTATCTAAGACTCAACAGCTGTGCCACAGTCGCAGCAGCAGACCAGACCACCTAAAAGACTTCATTTGTAATAATACCTAATTCACTTCACCCCACCAGACTCTTTCTAAACCAAGGGATGAATGTGGTAAACCACTGTCTGTATGTTTAGATGTCTGGACACGCTCCTTGGCTGACTATATCTGTGGCTCCTCCCACAGACTCCTGAATAAAGGTGACTGTTCCACAGCCCCCTCCCCAGTTCAGGACAGTCGACCATCATGAACGTGCCTCCATTCTATTGCTAATAAAAGCCTATAAGTTTTACATAGCATTCAGTCTTTTGGAGTGATTGATGGTGCATCAAACCCTATCCACTTGTGACACCACTTTCAGGGAATTATCGGTATGCATCTGTATTCTCAGTTTCCTCTGTTCTACCGCAATCTGCAGTGCCCTACCATTTACCATGTACGTCCTTTTTTGGTTTGTCCTTCCTAAGTGGAACATCTCACACTTGTCTGCATTATTTCCATCTGCCATTTTTCAGGTCAATTTTCCAGATAGTCCAGATCCTTCTGCAAGCTTTAAAAACCTTCTTCACTGTCCACAACGCCTCCAATCTTAGTGTCATCTACAAACTTGCTGATCCAATTTACCACATTGTCTTACTGTATTTTTGCTTGTATTACTTGGTGCTTAAAATAGTGAGGAGTGTCCTTATTTAAACATTTAAGATCCTAAATGAGTTTGATGGGATAGGAGTTGAGATGTTTTCCCCAGTGGAAGAATATAAAACAAAAGAACATAATTACAATGTACAGGACAAGCCAATTAAAACAAAAGCATGAGGAAAATTCTTCTTGCAAAGGGTGGTGACTCTGGAATTGTCTTCTCCAGTGGATAAATGATCCTTGTTCATTAGAAGCATTTAAAGTGTAGGTAAATAAATATTTGGTAGATCAAGGAATAGAGGGGGATGGAGAAATAGCACAGAAAATGAATTGAGGCTGGAATAGATTAACCATGAACACTTTAAATAGTGAAGTAAACTTGAAGGATGTGATGCCCAACTGCTGCTCCAATTTTGTTGTGTTCTTATAACTGATCTATATTAGAAATAACAAGGAATTTTACTGAGGAAATCTTCAAGGAAGAAAATAAACAGCAAGGAACAAACATAACAAAGGAAGAGTCCTACCTTCACAGTCGTATTTTTCTCATATCTAAAGGCTTTAGTCTGTCCATTTTCCAAATACACCTTGAGAACATTAGGCATGAAAAGAAGTGAGTTACCCTGTGAGAAGGAAAGAACACAAATTGCTAGAATTAGTTATTACAATAAAGAAACAATGTCATACAATAATCTTTGTTTCACTCTGTGCCCACCATATTCCCTGTTCACCTAGGATTGTGTGGTCAAACTCCACTCCAACTCCATCTATAAGTTTGCATATAATACCACTGCAAGATCTCTAAAGATGGAGAGTATAAGCGTAGAAGCCAGAGAATGGGGTTAGTGGCTTGGTGCAAGTACCTCAATGTCAACAAGAACAATGAGGCTGATTCTATATTTCTGGAAGAAGGGTGGAGCTCACTCCCTGCTCTGTATCAATGGTGTGGAGATGGAGAAAGTGGACAGCTTTAAGTTCCAAGGTGCACCATCTCCAATGGCTTGTCCTGGTCCACCCACATTGACACAATGGTCAAGAAAGCACCAGCATTTCTATTTTATCAGAAGCTTGAGGAAACTTGGTGTCCAAGGATAGTTTCTTTCCCACTGTTATCAGATTCCTGAATGAACCCCACACCAGTAAAATTATGTTGCCTTTGCTCTGTATTAACTGATCCCTCTCTGTAATTATGTTATTTTGTACAATATCTTCCTTGGTGTACTATGTATGAGCTGCCCTGCTCATAAAAAAACTTTCTCTGCACCTTGGAACACATGACAATCAACTTGAACTTGAACTACAGGTGCTATATTTGAGATGGTGGAGAAATGGGGAGAATGTAGAACATTACAGCACAGTATAGGTCCTTCAACCTACAATGTTATGACAACCTATGTAAACCAGCTCCACAACAATCAAATCCTTTCCCACCTCACACCCTTAACCCTCTAATTTTCTTACATTCACATTCCCTTCTAAGAGTCTTTTGAAGCTCCCATTGTATCAGCCTCTACCACCATCCCCATCAATAGATTCTAGACACCCACCACTCTCTGTATAAAAAAACTTATTTTCATCACCTCCCATAAAATCTCATCCACTCACCCTCAACAGAGATCCTCTGGTATTGGCTGTTGTTTCCCCCCCCCCCCCACACACACACACACAAAAAGGATGCAGGTTGCCCACCCTATCTATGCCCCTCATACTCTATCAAGTCACCTCTCATTCTTCATTACTCCAAAGAGAGAAGCCCTAGCTCTGTCAACCTTGCTTTTAATGACATATTCTCCAATTCAGGCAATATCTTTGTTAATCTCCTCTACACCCTCTCTAAAGCATCTATATCTTTTCTGTAATGAGTTGACAAGAGCTGAAGGAAATTCCCCAAGTGTAGTCTAACCAGAGTTGTATAGAACTGAAACATTACCTCATAGTTCTCAAGCTAAAGACCTCAACTAATAAAGGCCAGCACCCCATATGCTTTCTTAACTATCCTGTCAACTTGAGGGATGTATGGGCCTGGACCCCAAGAGCTCTCTGATCTTATACACTGTGAATAATCCTATAATTAACCAGGTACTCTGCCTTCATGCCTGCTCTTCTGAAGTGCATCACTTCACACTTATTTGGATTGAACTCCATCTGCCACCTCTCAGGAGGTGCAGGAAATGGGACCATCAACAGTACTGTGAGAACTCTGAGAATAGAATGAAATTCCAAGAGAGAACTAAAGACAGATCACCAGCCGACCAAAATAATTCTGTATTGAGGAGCTAAAAATCTCAGCAAATCTACCAAATCTCGAGAGCTAAGAATATGTGTGTGTGTACGGAAGGGTTGGTGCAATTTCAGATTGCTAACTATCCCCTCTATCCTGTGGTCATATTCCTCAGAAGTCCACTCTCATCCAGGAGGTCCCAGAATACTTTAGACAATGCTGCAAGAGTCCAGATGAACAATTAGTATGGTCCACTCTGAGATTAAATCACTTTAAAGATACACAGTGGAGTTTGGAGTAAGTTGTCATCAAATTAAATCTGTCTTCAGTATACGGTAAAAGAAACCCAGAGAAAATCAAGGCCTGTCTTCATCCATGACTGTCATCCAACCCACAGTGCAGATCTCCAGACATGTATTACATCTTCTATCTAGCAGATGGAAACTCCTCTCCTTGGTGTTGGATTATCATTCTGGAAATGTAAATCAAACAAGCGTGTAATAGGCAATTAATCTACCTAGTGGATTGGAATCAGCCCTCAGCAGAGGAGCCAAATAACCTGACACAGAATCATACATCACAAAACAGGTAGTTCATCCTACTCACCCCTACCAATCAAGATGGCATTCTGGGCTAGTCCCTTTTGTCTGCATTTGGTCCATATCCTTCCAAACCCTTCCTTTTTATATATCTGACCAAATGTATTGAATATTGTAATTATTACTGCTTCGATAGTTTGCTCAGGCAGCTCATTCCAAATGGGGACTCTCTGAATTAAAAATTGTCCCTTGGATCCCTTTAACCTAAACTATGGCCTCTAGTTCTAGAATCACCTACCCCAGGGAAAATACTGGGAGCATTCATTTTATCCATGTCTCTCATGATTTTCTAAAACTCTTAATGTCACCCCCTCAGCCTCCTATGCTCCAGGGAATAAAGACCCAGCCTATTCAGCCTCTCCCTATAACTCAAGCACTTCAATTCTGGCAACATCCTGGTGAATCTCCTCTTCACACCCTCCAAACTCTTGATATCCTTTAGAGGCATCAAAACTGGTTAAAAGGCTCCATGATTCTAACCGAAATATCATTTTTGTATAATATTTGAAGTTCTGTACAGCCATAAACTTGTATTTGTAAAGAGTTTTACATTGTACTCTGGATTGCTGTTGGAGGGAGTGTGTCTGTTTGGAGAGATTGCCTACATTTCCATTGCACACACCATCAACAGTCTTAATCTATGAAGAGATGAAGTACATCCAGATACATGTCCAGCATGCACAAACAAAGGGTACTTAGTCCAGGAGCAATATGGCTCTAATAGTATTGGTATGGGTGGATCCAGCAGTCAACTTAAGATCTGTAGGTGGCACAGACCTGTGTGTGGCCATTCACGATCACTTCCTCAGCAAACCGTACTTTGACTGGGTTGCTTTTCAGTCTGGCTCGTTTTTCTTCAGTAATAAATGATGATTTGGGCCCCTGATCAAAGCAGAAAATATTGCAGTAAAATTATAGCATTGATATTCTGCAATAAACTGTTGCGTTGATGATGTGGTAAGACACTGACATTTAGACTGTCAATTGCACTTTTAATACCAGGATACAGAAGATGACTCATGTGTTCCATAACTCATGTTAACAGATCACTAAAATAATTTATGAAATCAATCCTAGGAGTTTAGATCCCATTGAATTCTATTCCTATTCAATAGACTATACTGTTAGAAGAGGTTCAGTGAATCATCCATATGTGTCAAGGTCAGAATATCTCATTTTATTCTTGACTCGACCTCTTCTTTCCACTCAAATACTCACAGCTACTTTAGCACTTGTTTTCCAGGTTTCCCATTTTAGACACTGCATTGCAAGCATTTGACTGAGTTACAAGAGAATCATCATTTCATTAAAATTTGCTTGGGTAGTATAGTGTGGTTTGTGGAGGATCATGTGGCCTCTCCATCTGGAACTTGGTGGGAATATGGATTGTGGACAGTCACGTGGCCTCTCTGTATTGAACCAAATCAGAAGTTGGATTACCTGCCAATCAAGGTTGGACTCTGCCCACCCATTGGTTCACACCTAAACATTAGCCCCTTTAATCACCCAGTGATTACCTGGGCTGGACCCTCCATCTTACTGTACTATAAAGTCCGCCACATGCAATAGCTCCTCCTCTTTGCTCTTCAGTTCTGAAATAAGCCCTGCTCCACTCCAGGTTGCGAACTGTGGACAACGCTGGAGGAGTCATTGGTAAGGTGTGCATTACGCAGGGATCAGGCCTGTTAGATAGCATTGGAGTCATGCCCATGTTAGACAAGGAAAGGCAGGTAACATATTGCAATCCTTGGTTGTTATAAATCTGTACACAGTTGCTAGTATCAGTAGTGTCAAGTTCGATGTGACTGATTATACTGTGTTTTGTGATTGAGAGTACCTCTTTTGGTCCCCTTATGTATGTTTTAACAAAGATCCTTCCTATGTTCAGACTGTGTCCAAACTTATTGCCCTTTAAATCCACTGAACATTTCCCTTCCCACACAGTGGAACTTCAGAGTTTAGGTACTGACATGATGCAGTTTCCAAGGGTAAATTTTGTCGGGTCATGATGCAGTAGAGTAACTGGCCAAGGTTCAGCTCAACATCAGTTCCTAAAAGTATAATGGGAAGTTCTAAAGGAAATTCACTCTGGCAATTATTAATCAATTGGGAAGTTCTGCTCCGAAAAGTTTCTACTTACTAAGGTATTTCGAAGTACGGTGACTGTAATTGAGTTACCACATTCCCTGCAACAAATCAATGGAAAATCATTAATATAGGATCGTAAAGAGACAGAGAAAATGGCACCAAGGTAACATCTTGGGAATTAATGCTAGTGGCTTGAAGTCACACTAATCAGAGAACAAGCTTGAACTAAAAGCAGAATGTGCAAGATTAATTTTACATCATATATTAACAATGGCGTGAAGCAAGGCTGTGTTCTCGCACCAACCCTCTTTTCAATCTTCTTCAGCATGATGCTGAACCAAGCCATGAAAGACCCCAACAATGAAGACGCTGTTTACATCCGGTACTGCACGGATGGCAGTCTCTTCAATCTGAGGCGCCTGCAAGCTCACACCAAGACACAAGAAAAACTTGTCCGTGAACTACTCTTTGCAGACGATGCCGCTTTAGTTGCCCATTCAGAGCCAGCTCTTCAGCGCTTGACGTCCTGCTTTGCGGAAACTGCCAAAATGTTTGGCCTGGAAGTCAGCCTGAAGAAAACTGAGGTCCTCCATCAGCCAGCTCCCCACCATGACTACCAGCCCCCCCACATCTCCATCGGGCACACAAAACTCAAAACGGTCAACCAGTTTACCTATCTCGGCTGCACCATTTCATCAGATGCAAGGATCGACAATGAGATAGACAACAGACTCGCCAAGGCAAATAGCGCCTTTGGAAGACTACACAAAAGAGTCTGGAAAAACAACCAACCGAAAAACCTCACAAAGATAAGCATATACAGAGCCGTTGTCATACCCACACTCCTGTTCAGCTCCGAATCATGGGTCCTCTACCGGCACCACCTACGGCTCCTAGAACGCTTCCACCAGCGTTGTCTCCGCTCCATCCTCAACATCCATTGGAGCGCTTACATCCCTAACGTCGAAGTACTCGAGATGGCAGAGGTCGACAGCATCGAGTCCACGCTGCTGAAGATCCAGCTGCACTGGATGGGTCACGTCTCCAGAATGGAGGACCATCGCCTTCCCAAGATCGTGTTATATGGCGAGCTCTCCACTGGCCACCGTGACAGAGGTGCACCAAAGAAAAGGTACAAGGACTGCCTAAAGAAATCTCTTGGTGCCTGCCACATTGACCACTGCCAGTGGGCTGATATCGCCTCAAACCGTGCATCTTGGCGCCTCACAGTTTGGCGGGCAGCAACCTCCTTTGAAGAAGACCGCAGAGCCCACCTCACTGACAAAAGGCAAAGGAGGAAAAACCCAACACCCAACCCCAACCAACCAATTTTCCCCTGCAACCGCTGCAATCGTGTCTGCCTGTCCCGCATCGGACTTGTCAGCCACAAACGAGCCTGCAGCTGACGTGGACTTTTTACCCCCTCCATAAATCTTCGTCCGCGAAGCCAAGCCAAAGAAAAAATAGCATCAGCAAACCTATTTAACAATGGTACTAGATGCTGTATAAATATCCCAACAATGATGATAAATTTGAACACAATATGAATTGTTTTTAGATTTGTGAAATTTGAATTCTCAAGCTAAAATTCAAACGTTCTGAAAATTCTCTATAAGCCAACAAGTCTGATAGAAGACTCTGCATAGTCTCTCCAAATGTTATATTAGCTGTGAACAGAATTCTGGGATGAGTATGTAAAGAAATTTCTTGATGTGTTTTTAACGAAAGTCAGGGCTGGATATATAATTGTGGAGTCATCTGCGAATGTAATGGAAAAATTATAGAAGTTTATATAATGAGGAACTGCACAGTACTGTCGAAGTCTGAAAATCCAAGCTGCTCACGGATTGGGTCGGTCCAGATTTTTGGATTTTCCGGATTCTTGGGCAGTACTTTAAAAATTCATATTTAAGGAGAAATAAAAAGATGAACAAGCAAACTTTGATGTTTTATTCATTAGAAAATACAGCATGCTTCACTTATTAAGATGAGCAGCTTTAAAACAAGAAAAATGCCACTGTGCATCTGTGGTGCATGTGCACAAAAACCCGCTAAATTTTAAATATTTGAACGTTGTTAAGTCTGGATTCTCAGATCATCCAGATTTCTGGCATCCATATTCTTGGACTTCTCCTGTATGTTCATGGGGTATTTCTGTCATTGTCTAATGAGAAATTATGGAGTAATTTGTAGAGAAATATTATTTTTGTGATGGAGAAATTGTATGTGCAATAAATGAGATCATAAGAAATAGAAACATAGGCAGGCCATTTGGCCATTCAGTTAGGTAATTTTTATTTTAACACAATTTATCTATACTAACCTTATGATCCTGATTTCCAAAATATCCAACAACTGTCAGTCACTTTCTTGTCTAGACACCTACTTGGGTAGAGTTCCAAATCTCACACCACTTGGATGAACAAATTCCTCTTCATCCCAGTTCTGAAAGATTTGAGTTTAATGTAGAATTTGTGTATGTGTGTTGGAATAATGACAGTATGTATTAAAGGGCTGTGTATTTAACAGAGTAACTAAAGTGCTTGTATGTAGTTTTAACACTACCGGCTGACAAGAAGGCAACTCCCACTTTCAAAGCTGCTGAAAGCATCTTAATTCAACTTCCTACAGAGCAGATTACTCCAGCCATAAATTAAAAGCATAAAATGCTGGAAAATCCTCAGCAGGTCAGGCCACATTTGCACAGAGAAACAGAGTCAACCTTTCAGGTCAAAGATCTGATGAAGGGTGTCTGTCCTGAAAGGTTGACTCTCTTTCCCTTTCTTCAGATGCAGTCTGACTGGCTGAATATTTCCAGCATTTTTCATTTTTATTTTTGATTTCCATGTCTGCATTTTTTAACTTGCATTTATTCAGACCCTAGCCAGATGTCAAACTTAATAAACATTCTGAATGCTTGTAGAATTCCTTAACAGTCAAAAGTATAAAAATCAATTTAAAAAAATGTTTACATCATCTTGCACTTATTGTTATTCGAGATTATTCACAATCTTTCTCCTTTGAAAAGAATGGACTCACTGGTCTAACCTGATGCAGATTTAACAAGCAGGTTTCTCAGGGTAGATACAGGAGCAGAAGTAAGTCCATGGCACATCGTGACTACTGTGCCATTCTAATCATGAGTTGATCCATCCTCCCACTCAGCCCCACACCTGGCTTTCTCCCCATAACCCTTGAGGCCCTGACTAATCAAATACCTGTCAATCTCTGCCTTAAATACACCCAAATACCTTACTTCTACAGCCACCTATGGCAATGTTCCACAGACCTAAGACCCTCCGACTAAAGAAAATTTTCTGCATCTCTGTTTTAAATTGATCCCCTTTTATCCAGAATTTATGCCCTCTTGTCCTAGACTCTCTTACCGTGAGAAATATCCTTGCCACATCTATGCTGTCCAGGCCTTTCAGCATTCAAAATGCCTTAATGAGGTTTCCCCTTGTCCTTCTGCACTCTAATAAGTACAGTGCAAAAGCCAACAATTGTTCCTCACTTGCTAACCCTTTCATTCCTGGTATCATTCCAGTAAATCATTTCTGAACCCTCTCCAATGCCAGCACATCTTTTCTCAAATAAGGCACCCAAAACTGTACACAGTACTCCAAGTGAGGCCTCACCAGTGCTTTATAGAGTCTCAAGGTAACATCCCAGCTCTTCTATGCTATTCCTCTAGAAATGAATGCCAACATTGCATTTGCCTTCTCTGCCACCAACTCAACCTGGAAATTAACCTTTAGGGTATCCTGCATGAGGACTCCCAAGTATCTTTGCACCTCCGAATTCTGAATTTTCTTCCTATTTAAATAATAATCTTCCCTTCTATTTCTTCTATCAAAGTGCATGACTGTACTCTTTCCAACATTGTGTTTCATGTGCCATCTCTTTGCTCATTCTCCTAATCTATCCAAGTCTCTCAGCAGCCTTACTATATCCTCAGCACCACCTGATCTACCACCTTTTTTGGTCTGCCCATGCTAGTATCCTTCCTGATATTCCATGGATTCTCATCTTATTTAGCAGCCTCATGTGTGCCACCTTTTAAAAGACCAAATACACAGCAGCATCTCCCCTATTTATCCTACTTGTGAGCTCTTCAAAAAAATTGCAGTATGTTTGTCAGACATATATTTCATGAAGGAAACCATGCTGACTTGGGCCTATCTTTTCATGCACCTCCAGGTATTCTGTAACCTCAGCCTTAACAATCGACTCCAACAGCTTCCTAACCACCGACATCAAGCTAATAGGTCTATAATTTCCTTTCTGCTGCTTCGCTCCCTTCTTAAACAGTGAAGTAACATTTGAAATCCTCCAGTCCTCCGGAACTATGCCAGAATCAACTGGTTCCTGGAAGATCATTATCAAATGCCTCCACAATCTCTACAACTACCTCCTTCAGAACCCAAGGGTGCATTCCATCAGTCCACTCTTATTCACCCTTAGACCATTTAGCTTCCAAAGTACCTTCTCTCTCATGATCTTGACCATGCTCACTTCTCTAACAACAGAGCCATGAGAGTCAGGTATGCTACAGTGAAGACTGATCCAAAATATTCATTCAATTCCTCTGCCATTTTCTGGTCTCCCATTGCAATTCCTCTAGCATCATTTTCAATTGGTCCTATGTCTACTTTGGTCACTCTCTTACTCTATATATTTATTTATTTAGACATACAGCTTGGTAACAGGCCCTTTCGGCCCATGAGCCCCTGCCACCCAATTACACCCAAATGACCTATATCCCTGGAACATTTTGAAGGGTGGGAGGAAACCAGAGCACATGCAGGAAATCCACACAGACAAGGCAAGAACATATAAACTCCTTACAGACAGCATGGGATTCAAACCCTGGTCCCAGTCGCTGGTGCTGTAACAGCATTGTGCTAACCACTCCACTAACCATGGCACCCTTCTGAAAGGAAAGCTATTTTCCCACTTATTTTTGTTTCCTTGTATGCCCCCTCTTTTACTTTGGCTTTATCAGTCACAATTGTCTCATTTTTCCATTCAGAAATTTATTTTTTTTGGGGGGGGGTGTGCCTGTCCTGCACTTCCCTCATTTCTCACAGATGCTGCCAAACTTCAGGCTGAACATTTCCCATTAGAATCCTCAAGGAGTCCAGTGTCAAAGTGCAGCCAACAAGTTCAGGAATTCATTGTTCAGTGACAATTCAGTAGTTCAGTACAGAACTGGTGGCGTTTCCTAGCAAGTTTCTGGACTAATGTGCAAACAATGTATATAATGGGTATTGAAATGAGCTCATTAAAGGAAAATCGTCTAAGGAGATGGTAGAGAAATTGATTCTTAATATAATGACTGCAGCAATTAATAGGTTGTGTAGATAGTTCAGAATACATAATAGTGTATTAGATCTGTACACAATGGACTCCTAAAGACTCATTCATGTGGAAGGAATACTGTTGGAAGCTTGGAATGATTAATTTGCTAAGCACATTGAGCCTTTTCTGCTGCAAACCTGTACCTTAAAATTCCACCCCTCAAGCTTCAATATTATTGAACATTTTTGATAATGAGAATTTCCAGCTCTTTTATTCCAAATTTCAAACTTTCCTTCCATTCCTTTGATAGTTTCAGTTAATTCTTCTGCGTATACATCACCTCTACACTCGAATGACTCACACAGTCATTGGTTTTGTCTTTTAGTGGCTCCTCTTTCCATCCATCACAGACCTTCTTTTGTCCCCTCCCATCATTCCCCTGCATCTTAAAACTTGTTTATTCTTGAGCCATTCCCAATATTAATGGCCTGAGGTGTTCCTGTCAGTGGCTGCTTCTAGGCTTGCCAAGAACTTCCAGTGTTTTCTGTCAGCAGCTAAGTTATTGGCTACTATCCAAACTCCTGCACTATCAATCTGAAGACACAACTTCAAATCTCACCACAGCAGCTGCACCATTTAAATTCAAATAAATAACTGATATCAGCAAAGGTAACCTTGAAACTATCAAATTGCCATAAAAATCCGTTTGGTTCACTAATGCCCTTCAAGAAACAAAATCCATTGCCTTTTTTCAGTCTTTCCTTCATATTATTCTTCACTGCTTCCTAGCACAGTCGTCAGTTAAGATGACATCACAGAAATAAATAAAACATGATCATTACAGTTCTATGATGAATATTTGAACAGGCAGATTGATCAAAGTACTTCCATTTATGAGGTCAACCAAAACATGCATTTAAAAAATCATTTTTACTGAAGTAAAATGTTTTAAGGAATTTTAATATAAGCAAATTATTAAGCAGAGTTAGACATCAAGCCAATCAAAAAGGGCCTTTTACATTTCTCTTCCAGTCCTCTGGTGAGGATACCCATTTAGTTGATGGTAATAAATAAAAATAAATGTACAAAAAGGTTCATCACCTGATAATATTATCTAAATGTTCCTGGGAAATAGAATCCAGAGGCATATTATTAATCTTTATCACCTGATCTCCTGGGAATAGTTTTCCTTCTCCTGGTCCACCTAAAGAACAAAAGAAACAATCAGATTGGCTGGATGCAACATTAATTATTCCTGAAGAAATAAAAGATAAACAGTAAATGTTGGAAATGCACACTGAGACCAGATAGAAAGAGGTAAAGAGAAAATATTTCATAGGACAACTCTTTTTGTACAGTTGGAGTTTGCCGAAAAATTGCAATGGTGCAGAAGGAAAAAGATCATAAAGATGATGAACTAAAAATGACCAAATTATTTTGATAGGATCAGACTGAGTTAGACAGTTCTAAACTCCTCGGATATAGCAAAGGAACTGACATCAGCATGACATCTAACACTGACTGTTTACAGCGGTTTCCTAATTCTTTCCCCAACAATAAGCAGTGTTACTGGTGCATTTTGTAAAAACTATTCCAGTCAGGAGTTATTTCATTGAAATAGTGCCCAGATTCTGATTTCAAATAATGGGAAGTGTTTCCAGAGTGATTACAAATGTCATATTTGCCCATTATGACATGCCCAGGTTGTGTGTAGAGAAGGCTTGGACTCGCTTGTGATTTTCCTGTGAACAACTCTATGTAGCTCAATACAATCTGCTGGAGGAACTCAGCAGTTCGAGCAACATCAGTGGGAGCAAGGGGATGGTCAACGTTTTGAGAGAAATCTCTTTATCAAGACTGAAGAAATTAGTACAGAAGCCGGAGTAAAAAGGAAAGAGTGGGAGGGATGGGACGGGGCCCCATATGGGATGGTAATCCAAGCAGAGGTGAAACATGACAGACAGAGGCAATCCTCTACCTCTGGAAATGCCAAAATGTCCACCATCCATTTTCTCTAATTGACCTGCTGGGTTCTTGCAGCAGATTGTGTTTCACTTCCGATTCCAGTATATGCAGTCTCCTGTGTATCAACAATTCTTTGGAACTGTTCTAGTTTGTCACCTATGTTTGTAAGAATTGTGAAGGTATTGCTTGATTGTCCATCCCAGTATCCCTTGCAAAGTATATCCTTTGGTATGGTAGAAAATCAAAGGGAGGGGGCATGTGACAACAGTTAAATCAAGTATTAGGCTGTACACAACCATGTGTGTAAACAAAATGCTGTGCAAAACTTGAAGGTTCTGGAAATACTCAGGAGCTCCAAGAACATCAGAATTAAGGGTTCTCTATTTTCTTTTCTATGAATGCTGCCCAACCTGCTGATTACTTGCAGGGTGTTTTATTTTTGTTTTGGCTTTAAATTTGCAGCATCTTCACTTTGTTTTTGAGATTTTTTAAAAATCACTTTGAGCTGAAACATTTACCTTGTAATAAAAAAGCATTAAGGCACTGCACAAGAATCTTGAAGGAAACCTGCAGAGCGGATTCCATTGCTTTGAAGCCATGGTGTGAACCCAGAGCACTATCAGTACACAGGCAATTCTCTACCCAATGCTTTTAACAAATATATAGTTGTGGGGAGAGGAACAAACACTGAATTTCTGTTAAATACTTGCACAATAATGTGTTTAGCACTTAGCTATAGCATCAGCAAAGGTTCTGATTCACAGTGGTACTAGATGCTGTATAAATATCCCAACAAGGGTGATAAATTTGGACACAGTTTTTAAGTTTGTGAAATTTGAATTTTCAAGCTGGAATTCAAAAATTTTGAAAATTCTCTACAAACCAGCAAGTCCAAGAGGAGACTCTGCTTAGTCTCCCCAAATGTTACATTAGCTGGAAACAGAGTTCTGTAATGAGTATATAAAGAAATTCCATTATGTGTTTGCAAGGAAAGTCGAGGCTGGATATATCATTGAGGAGTCATCTGTGAATGAAGAACTTGTGGCAATAAATTAAAAATTAAAATTTTATGTAATGAGGAAATTCTTGCTATATGGAAAGGCTTTTTCTGACATTGTGCAATGGAGAAATTACAGATTAATTTGTAAAGAAACTTCTTTGTGATGGAGAAATTATTTCTTTTGTGCAATAAAAGAAATTGCCCAATTTTTTGGGGGATCATAAGAAATAGAAACATAAGCAGGCTACTTGACCATTTAATCAGGAAATTTTTATTTTAAAACTATTTATCTGTACTAACCCTATGATCCTGATTTCCCAAATATCCAACAAGAGTCACTCTCTTTCTTAATGACTGACAACTATATATTTGTTAAAAGCATTGGATAGAGAATTGCCTGTGTACAGATGGAGCTCTGGGTTTATACCATGGCTTCAAAGCACCAGAATCTGCCCCGCAGGTTTCCTTCGAGATTAGGAAAGGCATTTCTATTAAATGCTCTGGCTGTTTAAATTCTTGCCCTGGTTCACTGTCAGGCACAAGTTATGCAAGGTTTTTCACTGGGTGTGGCTCAGATGCATGTTTTGCCCCCCTCCATTCGTTTGTAATCTTATATTTATATTTGTTTTAGGGAGTTGCATTATGAGAACCAGACACAATAACAGCATTACGTACTGGGAGCAATTAGCCACAAATGTTAAATCTCCCAAAAGGATTCAGTGAATTCTTGGCAGATGAACATTCCATTTGATGATAGTTGATACGAGTCCTGAGACAGAAGCCTGAGACACAGCCCTGCACATTTCTGTCTATGGAGAAGCAATTAGCTCCATTAGAATTTCTGGGATTTAGCTGGAGTTATGAGAAATCTGTTGTTCTGAGGCATCCTCTGCACTGGAGAGAGGGAGAAAGATATTCACAATTCTTTATTTTCAATGCTGTTTATGAAAGGACTGGTAAATGAATGAACTGGAGGGGGACAGACATCATTGCAGGCAGGTTGCTAGTGCTGCTCCAGTGGGTTTAAACTAGATTTGCAGGGAGAGGGAAACCAAAGTGTTAGATCATGAAGTGGAAAAGGATAAACATCATGCAGAAATCAAAGGTTTTTAATGATAGCAATGTTCTCAGGTGTATTTATTTCAATACAAAGAGTATTGTGGGAAAGGCAGATGAATTTAGGGCATGGATTGGCACGTGGGATTATGACATTGTTGTTATTAGTGAGACAGTTGCAGGAGTGGCAGGACTGGCAGCTTAATGTTCCGGGGTTCTGTTGTTTCAGATCTGATAGAGGGGGAGGAATGAAAGGTGGAGGAGTGGCATTGCTAGTCAGGGAAGATATCACAGTCAGGATAGCCCTGTGGACTCACCTACAGAGGTCATGTGGGTGGAGCTGGGAAACGGGAAAGGTGTAACCAATGATGCACAATCAACAACCACAAGCAGACTTGAAGCGAGTGATTAACAGCTTTAATAACCTGAAACGACAGGCACGTCTTCACATACTGCTGGCCCAGTTTCAAGGCTGGTATGAAGGGGGATGACTAGGGCGACTCAGCCTTAATTGGGGAATCTTACGGAGAGGTGTTACAGGGTCAGAGGTGGGCAGTCCTGTACAGTATGGTAATGTCATGCATGCAATGCTATGTTTCTCCACAACCACACTGATAGGGGTGTATTATAGATGGCTTAACAGTCAGAGAATTGGAAGAGAAAATCTGTGGAGAAATAGCAGACCGATGTAAGAAACAGAAAGTTGTGATAGTAGGAATTTAAATATTCTACTTATTGACTGGGTCTCCCAAATTGTAAAAGGGCTGGATGGCTTGGAGTTTGTCATATGTGTTCGGAAAGTTTTCTAAATTAATATAGAGAGGTACCAATGATAGAGGATGCAATACTTGATCTCCTATTAGGGAACCAGACAGGTGACAGAAGTAAGTGTAGGCAAACATTTTGGGTGCAGTGACCATAATGTCATTAATTTCAAGTTAATTATGGATAAGGATAAGTCTGGTCCTCGAACTGAGATTCTAAATTGGAGAAAGGCCAATCTTGTGGAAATGAGAAAGTATCTACTAAGAGTGGATTGGGATAAGTTGTTTTCGGGCAAAGATGTGTTCAATGAGTGGAAGGCCTTCAAAGGGGAAATTTTGAGAGTGCAGAGTTTGCATGTTTCTGTCAGGATTAAAGACAAAATTAATAAGCATAGGGAATCTTGGTTTTCAAAGGACATTGGTGATCTGGTAAAGAAAAAGAGAGAGGTGTAGAGCAGGTAGAGGCAACAAGGTTCTTGAAGAGTATAGAAAATGTAAGAAAATACTTAAGGAGGAAATCAGGAAGGCAAAAAGAAGACATGAAGTTGCTTTGGCAGATAATGTGAAGGTAAACCTGAAAGTGTTCTACAAGGCCTTTATCAATCATTGCATGGAATATAGGAGTTGGGAGGTGATGTTGAGATTGTATAAGACGTTGGTGCGGCCTAATTTGGAGTTCTGTGTGCAGTTCTGGTCGCCTAATTATAGGAAGGATATAAACAGAGTGGAGAGAGTGCAGAGAAGGTTTACCAGAATGTTGCCTGGGTTTAAGCATCTGGAGTATGGGGAGAGATTGGACAGATTGGGTCTTTATTCTTTGGAGCGTAGAAGGTTGAGAGGGGATTTGATAGAAGTATTTAAGATTATGAAAGGGATAGACAGAATGGATGTGGATAGACTATTTCTGTTAAGAGGAGGAAAGTTTAAAACAAGAGGACATGAGTTAAGAATTAAGGGGCAGAGGTTTAGAGGTAACATGAGGGGGAACTTCTTTACTCAGAGAGTGGTAGCTGTGTGGAATGATCTTCCGGGAGAAATAGTGGCGGCGGAGTCAATTGTATTATTTAAGAAAAGGTTGGACAGGTATATGGATGAGAAGAAGATGGAGGGTTATGGGCATTGTGCAGGGAGGTGGGACTAGAAAGGGGTGTTTGGTTTGGTGCGGACTAGAAGGGCCTAATGGCCTGTTTCTGTGCTGTAATTGTTATGTTATGTTATATTAAGAATAAAAGGATAGTAAGGGACAAAATTGGTCCCTTTGAAGATCGTCTATGTGTGGAACCTCGTGAGATGGGAGAGATCTTAAACAGTTTTTTTGCAATAGCATTTATCAGGAAACAAGCAGTAGTGGCATGGAACATATAGAGATTAAAGAGGAGGAGGTTCTACTGCCTTACAGTGAATAAAGGTAGATGAATCCCCCAGGGCCTGACATCATATTCCCTCGGACCTTGAGGGAGTCTAGTGTAGAAATTGCAAGGGCCCTGGCAGTAATATTTATAACATCCTTATCCATGGGTGAGGTGCCAGAGATTGGAGGGTAGCTCATGTTGTTCCATTGTTTGAAAAGTAAACCAGGAATTACAGGCCAGTGAGCCTGACATCAGTACTGTAGTAGGAAAATTATTGGAGAGTATTCTGACAGATCAGGCATAAAAGTCAAGGGCTGATTAAAGATAGTCAACATGGCTTTGTGCATGGTAGGTCATGTTTAACAAATCTTATAGAGTTTTTGAGGAGGTTACCAAGAAAGTAGATGAAGGAAAGACTGTGGATGTTGTCTACATGGACTTTAGTAAGGTCTTTGTCAAGATCCCAGATGGGAGGTTAGTTCAGAAGGTTTAGACACTAGGTATCCATGGAGAGATTGTAAACTGGATTTGAAATTGGCTGAATGGGAGATGACAGAGATTGGTAGTAGATGATTGCTTCTCAGACTGGAACCCTGTGACTAGTAGTGTGCCTCAGGGATTAGTGCTGGGATCATTGTTCTTTGTCATCTATAGCATTGATCTGGATGATAATATAGAAAATTGGATCAGCAAATCTGCTGATGACACTAAGATTGGAGGCATTGTGAACAACAAAGAAGGTTTTTAAAGGAGGATCTAGACCAACTGGAAAAATGGGACAGAAAATGGCAGATGGAATTTAATGCAGAGAAGTGTGAGGTGTTGCATTTGGAAGGATAAGCCAAGGTAGGACATACACAGTAAATGTTAGGGCACTGAGGAGCACGGAGGAACAAAGGGATCTGGGAATACAGATACTTAATTCCCTGGGAGTGTTGTCACAGGTAGACAGGGTTGTAAAGAAAGCTTTTAACAACTTGTATTGAGTACAGGTGTTGGGATGTTATGGCAAACAAGACATTGGTAAGACCAAATATGGAGCATTGTGTGCAATTCTGGTCACCAAACTACAGGAAGGATATCAGTAAGATTGAAAGAATGTAGAGAAGATTTACTAGGATGTTGCCAGGTCTTCAGGAACTGAGTTACAGGGAAAGATTAAACAGGTTAGTACTTTATTCCTTGGAGTTTATAAGATTGAGGGGAGATTTGATAGAGGTTTACAAAATTATGAGAGGTATAGACAGAATAAATGTGAGTAGACTTTTTCCACTTACATTAGGAGAGTTTAAAAAAGAGGAAATGCACTTAGGATGAAAGGGGAAAGGTTTGGGGGAACATTAGGGGGAACATTTTCAGTCAGAGAGATGTGGGAGTGTGAAATGAGTTGCCATCTGACTTGGTAAATCCAGGCTCACTCTAAAGTTTTAAAAATAATCTGATAGGGGACGTGGCCATGCTGAAGATCTGAGCAGACATGTTTTGGAAGAGCTCTCCATAAAAAGTATTAAAAGGATGGTCTGAAAGCTCAAAAGCCAGAATTTTATCATCAAAAATTATAAAACTAGCGTTAAACGACCAAGGGAACCAAAAACAAAAACAAAAACTGAAGAAGCAACAGCTCAGCCAGGAACATCAAGTGGAACCTTGATGAGGAGCAGCTCAGGAGGGGCCTTGTGACCGGCTGAACTGAGGGGATGGGGGGCGTCGGCCCAAATATAGCTTCCATCCTGAACAAGATGGAAACTTTGTGCACTCATTTCACAGGTGCTGAATCAGTAATAGAGACATATCAGTAATGATATCGGAAATTAAAGAAATTGTGAAAGATTTAACGGAATGAATAACTCAAGTGGAGGCTGAGCTGGAGAAAAAAAAAAGACAGATTTAAGGCTCTAGAAGAAAAAGCAAAAACATGGGACACAGACAGAAAAGGAATGATGGACAAGATCGATCATAGGAAAACTTAAGCAGAGGTAGCAATGTAAGAATCATTGGACTGAGAGAAGGAATTGAGGGGAAAGTCCTGTTGAGCTTCTTTGAAACATGAATTCCACAAATGCTGGGACAAAACAAGTTAATTGCAAAGTTGAAAATTGAAAGGGATTACTGGACCCTTGGACCCAGACCAGCGACCACAACTAGACCTGGTAAGACTTTTAATTTACTGGGAGAGAAATCCGATCTTGGGAGCAGCATATGAGTATTTTAAAAATAACAAAGGCCCATTAGTGGTGGACAATGAAAAAATAATGTTCTTTCAGGACTTCAACTCTGTCTTGTCAAAAAAGAAAAGAATTTGATGAAGTAAAGATACAACTGTGATCTAAAAACTTTAAATATTCAATGACTTACCCAGCGACATTGAGAGTGGATGTCTCAGAAGGTAAATGACGAATTTTCAAGAACAAAGTGGAAGATTTTTTTTAAAAGTTATGAAAAGATTAAAGTCACTAGATGAGAAGACTGAAAAGACCATTTTAAAATGGGACTAACTGAAAGATGTATCTTTTTTTATTTATATTTAGTAGTACTGAACCATCTTGTTTTTACTGCTAAAAGAAAAATAATTGTAATTTACATGGAGAGCTCTGGTAAGAAAGGAAAGTGGTGGAGAAAGTAGCAGGGTGGGAACTTCAATTTAAGGGGGAAATGGTGCTGGGAGAGGAGTGGTTTTAAAAGATGGAACGAAAGGGAGGTGCTCTTCTTCAGAAGAAGATTCTGTGGGCTTTTTTTGAGGGGACAAATTATAAACTATACAAATAACCTTAAGAGAGAATATATGGCAGAGGTAATAGTTTGGAGAAAGATATTATAGAATGAGAAAACAAAATCAAAGAAAGGACTACAAGAAGAATACAGATTACTGGAAAATTAAAAAAACTACAATATAATACAATACAAACATAAAGAACAGAGAACTATATTAAAACTTAAACAATACTATGACAATTTATGCCTTATTTGCTTCAACTTCCCAGTATGTAAAATACACGATAAGTGAAGTACAATTGAGATTAAACAGAGGAGTATAGCAGAGGCCCTTCAGCCCATGTTTATATTGAAAATAATGTCCAAATCAAACTAAAGTGCAACTGTTTACATCTAATTAGAATAACAGGAGGGGCCTTCACAGGTGACCCAGAGTTATATCTACTAGGTAATTTTATGGAAATAAACAACAAATTAAATAAATATCAAATCTCATTATAAAATAACACTGGCTGTAGCAAAAAAAATGCCATCTACTTATAGCACGATGGACTATGGACATGAACAGCTGTATACATATGGGAAAAAAATCATATACAACTTAAAGAAGAAATATGACATTTTTGTAAAGATCTGGTAGCCATACCTGGACCACATAGGGGCCCAGATACAGTAGTAAAAGAGAAAAAGGACTATAAATGCAGCTATTATATATATATTTAAATGTGGTTTTCCCAATTGTTTTCTATATATTTAAAAGATATGTAAGCTCTGATGGTGTGTGGATTAATATGTATGCAAGGGTGTAGGGAGGGAGGGACTGTTTTGTTTTTGTTTGTAAGATAAAGTTTAATATTTTGTGATATTGAACATTTTATTATATTTTTTGAAAAAAATCCAAAATAAAATAATCAAAATAAAAACTGGATAGATACATGGATGGGAGAAGTCTGGAGGGTTATGGAATAGGTACAGGTCAGTGGGACTAGCAGTATGATGTTTTGATCACAGACTAGAAGGGCTGAATAGCCCATTTTCTGTGCTGTAGTGTTCTATGTTTCTATGGTCATATGCACAAGTACAACGTACAGATGAAATGAAAGACTTTCTTTTTGCAGCTTCCCAGTTAAATACTAACACAAATTAACTATAATTAAGACACCCCAAAGAAAAAAAAGATAAATACAAAAGGACGAGAAAATAAAACAAAAATAAATATTTACAGTTGGTTAGCCAGTAGTGTAAGATTCATATTCTGTCAGTAGTACAGACAGATCTTTGGTAGTAGTAATAGTTTATGGTTTGGGTGGTATGGGGAGGTTCAAGAACCTGTGGAAACTATCAGGCTCTTGAAAAGGTGATGGATTTCAGGTTTCTGTATTTTTTGCCTGAAGATAGCAATGAGAAAAGAGCATGTAAACAAGAAAAATCAGTAGATGCGGTGATCTGGTGCAGTACACAGAAGTGCTGGAGAAACTCAGCAGGTCATGGATGATGGATTTTTTTTAGAGAAGAAAGATTGTGTAGATCTTTTATTGGCCCTAACTTTGTGCTGCAGATGAGAAATGAGGGGGGTGGGTGGGGGGCATGCAACTTGAAATTCAACCTCAGTCCTTAAACTGAGGGATGACAGGTTAGCTCCAGGCCAGCAGTGGTGAATAAAACGTGGCCACTTACTTCTCTGGCACCAGCCCTCGGTTAAGGCTAGTTGGAAGCTGAATGAGCCTCGAGTGGAGATGCTAGTGATCTGCAAGTGTGCCCATCTCTGGGGGAATTCAACAGAAGATCTCCTCTACAATAACTACCTTGTGGCTATGGAAGACCTTGCTGGAGTCTGCAAGGGGCTAAGTTTTTCTTGCACATTTAAACAGATCCAATTCCACTCTCCAGCTGCTGCCAAAAAAAAAACCTCAGAACCACTGGGGCAAGAATAGCAACAACTCTGCCAATTATACAACAGAAGTATAAGGGAAGGCCACCCCTCTTGAGGCTTTTTCCACTTCACCTTGACTGGTTTCAGATTTCAAATTAACAATTGTCCAATCATCAAATTTCATTTGCAGAAGTGAGTTCTAAATTTATTTGCCCTGCATGCAGATATATTTCCCACCCTCTCCCCTGAAAACTCCAATTAAGATTTTAAATGACATTGCTTCAGTGGGAACAGTGAACACCAATTCCTGCTCCTCCATGCTCAATGCACACTGTGGAACTGAAGGTAGTGCCGTTGTCTCAGACCCTCCAGCATCTCTGGTTCAATTCTAATTTCTGGTCCTGCCTAAATGGAGTTTGCAAATTGTCCCTGCGACAACATAGACTTCTCCGATGCTGAGATTTCTTCCTACATCCTAAAGACATTTTGTTTAGTAGTGTAATTTGCTACTGTAAATTTCCCTTAATATAACTAGGAGAATGAGCAGGGCTTTAAGAAAGATGTGCGTGTGTGCATGAAATGAGATTGATGCTATTGATCTTTGAGTCAGCCTATGCTTGATGGTCTGCATGGTTTTCTTCCATATCAAAGTAAAATGTGAACTACAGTACAAATATGGGCAATACTGATGGAGTGATATGTTTTTTCCTTGTACATTATTCCCTACCTGTGTGCTGTTGTATGCATGAGGCTGGCCCACACACTAGTGACTTATCTCCTATGTCTTCTCCCCTTATGACCTGGCCATATAGGTCAACCTCCCTCCCCACCTTCCAGCATTCCTGAACCTGGATCCGGGCCAGCCAAAGTCTTGTGTTTATTAAAGCCTATCATTCCCTGCTCTCGACTTCATGGTTATTGATAGAGCCTATCAATTGAATTGAACACTTTTTTTGTATCTTTCCTTTGACTCCACTAGATGTAGGTTGTTGATTTGATATTGCCCACTTGGCCTCATTGTCCTAGACAAAATTGTTGGCAAAGTATTGCTAAATATCTATATAGGCACTGGACTAATAGCGATGTAGGATCAGGGGAAATGATGGACATCATTAAAAATGCAATTGGCATTGGCCAACTAAGACTCTGCCCTGACTCCAATGAACATCTTCTTGTAGTCATTTCCCAGACCCATCTGCATTTCCACTCTTTGCAGGTATTTACCTGGAGTGACAGACTTCACACATGTTGGTGTATCTTTTGACAGAAGAAACCCATGATCTAGAAGTGGATCTTTGTTAATCTTTACCGTCACTTTTAATGGGTTGTTTAGCTGATTTGTGTTAGCAGATGCTCCATCAGCTGTAGCTTGATTCCTTCAATCAGAAACAAAATGGGATCTCATTCAGCAATAATTTTGAGTAACATTTAAAAAAGGCCCACATCCCAATCCACCCACTCCCCATTCTTCCTCCACTGGCTTTACAAATTCTCCAGTGGAGCCCCAGCTTAAGGGATTTCTTATTTCTGCATATCTGCTCCAGTCTTGATTAATTTTCCACAGTCAACAGGGAGCAGAATTCCCACAACACTGAAAAGTGTCAAAGAGCCAGAAACTTCTTAGAGAGCTATCGGAATGGATGGCTGTGGCTCCAGAATCACTGAACCTTTATGAGTACAGATCAGGAGAACACGAGATGGCATCCACAATTGTGCATTTTGTCCATCACACAATTTTCTACAGATCCAAGAAAAATTATCCACAGAAACAGAGAAGATGAGATTGGGAAGAGGGTCATCAACTGCTTGGCCTGGGGTCTGCCTTTTAATTTTACCACAACTGCATTGATATGTTTTGATATCCACAACTGGCACAGTTGGCATAGCAGTTATACAGCGCTAACAATCGGGACCAGAGTTCGAATCCTGTGCTGTCTGTAAGGAGTTTGTACATTTTACCCGTATCTGTATGGGTTTTCCCTAGGGCTCTGGTTTCCTCCCACCATTCAAAGCTTGTAGTTAATCAGGTGTAAATTGGGCAGCACAGACTCATGGGCTGAAATGGCCTGTAACGATGTCTTATGTCTAAATTTTTTTTAATTAAAAACCATCAGAAATCTCTCTGCTTTCAATAGTTCCAATTGTCTCAGCATCTCAACTCTTGAAAGGGTCAGTTCGAGGTTTCTACTTCCCTTTGTGTAAATATGTGCTTCCTGTTGCTCGCTGAAAAGTCCTGTCCCTAAATTGGACTGAATATGGATGGAGAAAAGATAACAGGAGGGTTAATGTACATGTGGCACAAAATTGATATCAAGGGAAACAGATAAACCCCACAAGTAATTCAGACATGGAAAAAAATAAATCAATAAATCGTGCTAAAGGTGGGTTTGTCTCCTAAAACACCCAAGTTCCAGAACAAATTCATACATATGACTCTGGATAATAAGATCCTGGACACCTGGTGCCAGAAGGAGATCAGGTGCATTGAGGATTGTTATGAATGAGGGCAACTTATGTCATTTGAACAGCTGAAGGATTATTTGGGACCATCTATGGCCGACCCATGTGTAGTAACATGGAGATTCTAATTTGAAGGGGGAATACTCATAAATTTATTTCCATGATGTATCTCCTATTCCAAAGTGAGGGCCAAAAGTCGGGCTTACAATAGGCAAGGGAAAGGTGGGAGATGGACTGGGGCACAACAATCCACGAGCGGTGCTGGTCAGACCTGTGTCGGGACAGCATGTCAGCAGTTATTAATGCCAGGTACAGGTTGGTGCAATACAATTTCCTACATCAACTATACCTCACACCTCAAAAATTACATCAATCCAAAGTAGAAATTTCAGAAATGTGCTTTCGGTGCATTATGGAGACTGGGACCTTTATCCATTCAACCTGGCTGTGTACAAAGGTGAGATCCTTCTGGGAGAACCTGGAGGGACATTCTGAAAAAAAATTACATGTGGATTTTCCACAGGATCCAGAATTGTACTGTCTGGGAAACATTATGGATGGAAGTTTTAAACTGTCTAAATATCAAATCCAGTTTGTGAGGTCACCTTGGCAGTAACCAGGAAATGTATAGCAGTCACGTGGAAGTCCAACTCCAAACTACATATTACACAGTGGAGTATGGAAATGCAGAGTTGTATTCCCCTGGAGAAAACCACGTATAATTTATGGAGGAAATATGGCACATTCCTTGGGCTGTGGCAGCCTTATCTGCAGCATATAGGTTCACAGATATAATTACACCCCTTCCAATAGAAGAAAGGTTAAAATCCATATTAATAGTGGAACGACTGAAAGAAATGAAGTGGGTCATGGCACAAATGACTTGCTCCTGATTCATATCCTTTTCATTTTACTTTATGTTACTCTGGGTTTATAATTGGTTCTTTAAGGGTCGGTGACTCTATAGATTTTTGGTTCTTCATGTTTGTTTAATTTACATAATCTTTTCCTTGTGTTATTAGGGTATGGGATGGAAGGGAGAGGGTGGAATGGACTCTGAATGCAATGATTCATTGTTGAGAAGGTAGTCCTGTTGATTTGGATTTGTGCGAGTCTTGGAAAATCAAAAATTAAATACCAGTATTCAAAAAACATCTTGTTCCTTCCTGTAAAGTTATGTTCTTTGTTTTGCTCTATGATGTAACCTCGAACCTTGGTGGTTTCCATGCATAGCAAGTACATTTGTGTTGCAGGCATGACCCAGTAATATATTTTAATAAAGATAGTTGAATAAAGAATACATTTTAAAAAATAGCCTCTTCTCTCACCATGTAATCACACAGCTGCCTACATTTTGATCGTACCTTGATGAAGCCTGAATCGTTGGTTAGGTATCTTTATCTTGTTTGACCGGCTGAGTTTCTCCAGCATTGTGTTTTTACTTCAATCACAGTGTCTGCAGATTTACGTGTTTTACTGAATAAAGTTAAAACTCATTTCAATTCAATTAGATATTTTTTTTTTTAAAAAGCACGTAGGACATCTTTACTGTAACCTCTTTAATGTACATTCAGTGTTCTTACTAAATGTCTCCACAGCCAACATCTCCCTTCTTGTTGAGAAAGATGTCCTTTCATTCTCCTTTCTTACAGTCAGTATTCATTGATGGGTTAGATATTGATGCAAAATATGGTAAATGGAATCAGCCAACCTGTAATGATACATATTACTCATTCAAATCGAAACCTGATCGTGGATGGATTTTAAGATGGCAATGAGCACTTTGAATTTTCATTATCAGCTTTCTCTTGGCAATTTGAGTCAGAGATAATAGACGTGAATTTGCTCAAGAGGGATTAGACAGCTATGTTGCATTTAGAAGGGAGCTGGAGTGTATGAGCATGAGGAGAGTGTGTCTAGCATGTCAAACTTTGTAAACCTTAATATACCTTCATAGGGTAACTCACCCAATATTTCAGGCCCATAGACCTTGCTCTGTGATGTTCTCCAGCATTAGATCCTGACATTATTATGGTTCCTCCTGTGTCTGCAGATCTCCAACCACAGCTCCTGAAATTCCACAATTATTTACTACATAATATCCTGAATGATGCAAAGCATTTGAGTGGAGGAGTTTATTCCGTTAAATTTAATCTGACATCAGTCTGTCTGGAGAGCTTTGTGTCCTGACAGGGAGTTGGAGATAGGATTGTTCTGCAGATAAATAATTCATAAATGCTTTTAAAGAGATCACAAAGGACCATCATTATTATTTTATTATAGACAGAAGGGAATCAGATAGCTCAGTAGCTGAAAGTGCTCAGTGCTTTTCAAAAGATTTGATTTCTTATGTTGAAAATATGCCAATGCTCTTTATGAGAAAAGGTATGTTTATAAATCCAGAAACTTGCTAGGAAACGCCACCAGTTCTGTACTGAACTGCTGAATTGTCACTGAGCACTGAATTCCTGAACTTGTTGGCTGCACTTTGACACTGGGCTCCTTGTGGATTCTAATGGGAAATGTTCAGCCTGCAGTTTGGCAGCACCTGCGAGAAATGAGAACAGGCACATCCCAAAAAGAAAGAAAATTTTGAATGGAAAAATTAGATAATTGTGACTGACGAGGGAAGTTAAACCCAAAGTAAAAGGGGGCATACAAGGAAGCAAAAATGAGTGGGAAGATATCTAAAATTGTTTTCCTTTCAGAAGGGTGCCATGGTTAGCGTAGTGGTTAGTGCAATGCTGTTACAACACCAGCAACCGGGACCAGGGTTCGAATCCCATGCTGTCTATAAGGAGTTTGTCTGTTCTTACCATGTCTATGTGGGTTTCCTGTGTGTGCTCTGGTTTCCTCCCTCCATTCAAAATATTCCAGGGATATAGGATAATTGGGTGGCATAGGCTTGTGGGCCAAAAGGGCCTGTTACCATACTGAATGTCTAAATTTAGATTTAAAATTTACCTATATTATAGAAAATGTCCATTAAGCATAAGAAAGAGGCAGGATGATCCAGGACAAAGCAGCCCCTTGATCAGTACCCAATCCGCCACTTCGAATATTCATTCTCTTTAACACTAGCACACAAAAGCTGCAGTATGTACCCTTTGCAAATTCACCCAGGTTGCTCTGGCAACAGCCCCCAGACCTAAAATCACAGACTCCAATGACAAGGTGAACAGAAGATCACTACCTGCAGCTTGACCCCCCCAAGCTACAAACAAGAAATTTATCACTGGCCTTTCATCAATACTGGGTCTAAATCCTGGTACTTCCCCAACATTAGCATAGCAGTACCTTCACAAGAGGAACTGCAGCAGTTCGAGAATGAGGCTCACCACTACACATAGAAATAGGCAATAAATGTTCACCTTACCAGTGACAACCAAAGCATGCAAATAAATTATATAAAACATGTTGAAGTGAGCTGCAGTGCTTGAAATAATCTGAGTTGTTAAGCTCCAGACAGTGTGACCCATCAGGGCTCAGTATTACTGCATCTGATTCACTGTAATACCATCTTCAATTGGAGCAAGAAAAATGCCACAAAAAGGAAATTGTATCTGAATAAAGTATTACATTTTATTTTTTTAAATTCCACAATTCAGGTCGCATCCACCTGACTTATTGTATTATAATATTGTTCAGACTTCTAATTTTACCACTTCTTCCCAACTATTTCCAATCAAAAACACTGTTTGTTTTCATTGTCTCATTGTGCTCATGTGACCTCAGCACAAGTCCTACCTCTCAAATTCTTTAAAAATGATCTTTCTTTCTCAATTGTGAAACTAATCCCCAAAATTATTAGCTGTGTTCTTAGATCTATGTGGCAACTCTTGAGTGTAAATGTCTGTATTTGTCATACATTAACTTTTTCTGTCACATTCCCAATCATCCATTGTTGATATCCTTTTTTAAAAAACTTATCAATCTTGGCGGTGTGAACATTGCTGGCAGAAGATTTCTTGATGACCTCAATCTGTCTCACAAAGCTTATTGGTCAAGAATTCTAGAAATTCAAATAAATGATGTTGAAAGTGAGCTGTATAGGATGGAATGATGTGTGTACCTGTTCAGCTGCAATGAAACAGTACAAATATCCTGTACATTGTAGAATGTGTATGAGAATAATGAGTTTATCACTAGCTATATGTGGGACACCTCACATGTTCTCCACCATTTTAACAACTTCCAATTCCCTAGCTCCCACCACCTCATATTTACCATGGATGTTCAGGCCTTATACGTGCCCATTTCCCATCACGAAGGCCTTAGAGCGGGGGGGCGTGGCAAGATGGCGTAAGGAACAGACGTGCCTTCCAGTCCTCTCCTGACTCTATCTTATTGTTTTGTCTAGAAATGCCCGTTTAAATTCTTTAAAAGTTTAGATAATTTCAGTGCTGTTAATTTAACTTATGATGGTAGAATTGGTGGAAAAGAGCAAAAAAAAACGACAACAGATCATCAAAAAAACTACATTTTCCAAAAGTTCAAGTTTTGGAGCCTACCTACAGGAAAGACACTGGGACTCAGCGTGAAATGGATCCCAGGAGAGAGGTACAGTGTTCGGATGTAGAGCTCTATGTTACATAGGTAGAGCCCCCTAAAGAGGGCGCCAAACAGCCTTTAGAACAAAGAGTTACTCAAAGGCATTTGTCAACTGTAGAGGTGGCGCTGCAAACTGCATCTCTTGAGATAGAAGAACCTATACAACTTGATGTACTGGGAGAATTTAATACATTATGGACTGGGGAAAACCCCGGCCAGCGTCCTCCAGTCATTGCTGGAGAGGCTGTGGCTGGGGTTTCCACACGCAGTCATACTACAAGGAAGACAACCAGAATGAAGGAAGGAATAGAAGATTCTTTGGAGAAGAAGCAGGAATCTGTTGAGCCAAAATCTCTTCCAATTGAAAAGATTTTTGTGAATCTTGAATCTAAATTATCTTATACAATGCAGGGATTATCCAGGATTATGACTGAACTTGGTACTAGGTTTAATACTTTGGTGAAAATACATTCTCAACAGATGGCTGAGTTTGGAGCTTTTAAGCTTGAAGTGAGAGATAAATTTAATTCGTGTGAAGAAGATATAGACGAAATACGGGATCAAGTTTTTGATGTGACCAAAATGGTCGAAGACTTACAAACTCAAAACAAAAATTTGGTGAAAAACATTGATTATTTGGAAAACCAATCCAGATGGAACAATATAAAGATTATTGGTTTGCCGGAAGGTATGGAGGGACCAGAACCAAGAAAATTTTTTACTGAATGGATTCCGCAGGTGTTGGGTCAAGAACATTTCCCGGAAGGTATAATACTGGAACGTGGTCACAGAGCCTTGCGTAGAAGACCTATTTCAGGTCAAAGTCCAAGACCTGTTTTGGTTCGTTGCTTGAATTATTATGACAGAGAAATAATTTTACGAGTGGCTATTAGAAATGCACAACAGAGAAAATCACCCTTGATGATTCAAAATAATCGAGTTTTCTTCTATACGGATTTGAGTCAAGAAGTTATGTTCCAACGACGGGAATTCAATCCTGCTAAAGAGTTGTTGTGGAAGAAAGGTTACAAGGCAATCTTTAGATATCCAGCTGTTTTGAAGGTTTTTCAAGATGGTTGCCAACCAAAGTTCTTTGATTCTCCAAAGAAAGCTATAGCATTTGCTCAAGAGCTGCCAATTACTCAGTTTCAAAAGAGACATAGTCCGCTGCGATCTCTAAGGAGACAAGACATGGAAGAAAAGAGCTGTGCTCCAAGAAGGAATGGTTGTAATGGTGACTCGGCAGTTGGAGCTGATTAAAAGAAGAGTTGTCCTTTTTTTTTCCTAATGTTTTTTTTAAAAAAAAGGGATATTAAATAATGATGATGTTAGTTTAAGATGAAGTGAGAGTTGGGGGAGAGAACTGTTTAGGCACTATTTCCTGAAAGTCATCTGCTACGTGTGAGTTATCTCACACCCATTTTTTTTGGGAGTGACCGCATTGCGCAGTTTAGATGGGAGGGGGTATTTTTAACCTCCTACCCGTTTTTTTTTCCTTTTTTTTGTATTATTAGATTAAAGAGTGAAGGGTTTTTTTTGTTTAAATATAAAAAAAAGCATAAGAAAGTATTTGATTGTTTAAAAAACTAAAAATTGATGTGGTTTTTTTTGTAAAGTTTATTCAGTAGATAAGGAATATCTGAAATTTAAATGTGAATGGGATGGATAAGTTTTTTTTTATATTTTTTTCTTTAACTTTAAGGTGAAAGGAGTGGTAATTCTGGTGTATATTATTTTGCTATTTTAGTTATAGAACGAAGGGAATAATGGTGAAAGTTATAAATTGAATTGTACAATTCTTAATGAGGCTTGAATTTTGTTTGTGGTTTATGCTCCATTTGTTGAAGATATAGATTTCGTTGTAGATGTGTTTTTATTATTTGGATATCTGAATTTTAACGTAATGATTGGGGATATTTAAATGTGGTATTGGAGCTTTTATTGGATAACTATTCAAGAGTAAAAGGGAAAAATGGTGGAAGAGTACTAAAATTGAATTGTACAATGCTTAATGAGGTTTGCATTTTGTTTTAAGATGGTGGTTTATGTGACTAATATGATGATAGATGTGAAGTTAGTTGATATTTGGTGAAGGTTTATCTCTATAGAGAAAGTTTTTTTTTCATCTTTTTTTCATGCTACAATTTTTTTTAAAGAATTGATTATTGTTTAAGAATTTTTGATAGATAATGTTACTAACTTTACTAATTTTTTATATTAAGTTTGAGTTAAATATATGTTTCATCTTAACTCCGTTTGTTAAATATATGCATTTAAGTTTGATTTAAATTTTTTTTAAAGTCTGATATCTTAGTATTAATTACTTTTCTTTTTGTTAGTATTTTAATCGGTTATGCTTTTGTTTTTTTTTGTAAGTGGGTTTTTTTTCTCACATATATTATTAACTTTATTAATTCTTCACTCTTTATTTTGGGGGAAAGGGGGGGTTGGACTAATTTGAGTTGGGTTATTAATGTGTAATAATTATTGGGGAGGGTATAGTTTATTTAGATTACTGATATTGTATTGTAATTTTATTATTTTATTCTTAATTTTTTTTAATGTAATCCTATATGTTATTCATGTTATAAAATCTTAAATAAAGTTTTAAAAAAAACGAAGGCCTTAGAGCCTTCAGTTTCTTTCCTGAAAGATCCAGTCACTTCCCCTCCACCAATATCTTCCTCTATCTTGAAGAATTTGTTTTTATCATTAACAACTTCTCTTTTGAAACATTCCATTCTTTTCAAATCATATCAGTGGACACAGAGACTCTCATAGGCCCAGGCTACTCCTGCCTTTCCATTGGCTAGGTGGGGCAATCTTTGTTCCAAACCTACTCATCATTACTCCCCTACTCTTTCTCCTCTATATTCACAACTATATTGGTGCTCCCTTCCCTTGTTTGCTCTTTCCTTCCCACTCATCCCTCCAACCACCAGGCACCCTGCTACAACCACAGGAGCTGAAACACCTGTCCCTACACCTCCCTCTCTCCTTCATCCAGGGACCTAAACAGCCCAGCCAAGTGAGGCAAAGTCTCACTTGCACCTCTTCCAGCCTCATCAACTGCATCCAGTGCTCCCAATCTGGTCCCCTCAACATCAATAAAACGAAGCATAGACTAGGTGATCCTGCACCTGAACTCTGACCACACACATCTGCTGAAGTTCCAAGTTCAAATTTTAATTCCCCTCTCCATCCCCACGCTGACCTGTCTGTCTTCAGCCTCCTCCATTGACAGAGTGAAGTTATACAATTCCAACAACAATTCCCCAGCTCGCTGTAACCTACTTCCTTACCCCTTCCCCACCTGGTCCACCTACCCCATCACCCCTCCCATTCCTGACTATTCCCATCCCTCCCTTACATGGTTTCACCAATCTCTTTCTTTCAGCAACTGTCCCCAACTTCACCCTCCCCTCTAGACCAGTGGTTCTCAACCTTTTTCTTTCCACTCACATAAGTAATCCCTATGCCATTGGTGCTCTGTAATTGCTAAGGGATTGCTTAAGGTGGGAAGGATGAGAATTATTGCTCTAGACCCAATTGTTACTGAAATATTTTGCTTGAGAAAAATTGTCATTGGCCAATTTCCTTTGGAGTTATGAAACTGTACACATAATGAGTCAATTAGGTACGATTAAAACGATGTTTTTCAAACTTTTTCTTTCGACCCACATACCACAATCCCTTACTAATCACAGAGCACCTATTGGCATAGAGAATACTTAAAGTGGTATGTGAGTGGAAAGAAAAAGGTTGAAAACATTGCTCTAGACTCTCAGCTCCATCTGCCTCTTTTCTTCATCTTCTCCTGCTTTCACCTATTACTGTCTCCTATCTCCAGCCATCTAACTCTATCTCTCTATCTGCCCATCATCTTTTGCCCATCATTCCCCCGAGCTGCTACCCCTCCCTTTAACTCTGCCTCTTCCCTCTCTTTTCTCAATCCTGAAGCAGGTTTTAAAACTAGGACAGTGACTGTCCATTCTCCCCACCCACCCAGGAATGCTTCCTGACCCACTGGGTACATCCAGCAGTTTATTTTTTGTTCTAGATTCCAGCATTTGCAGTCCTTCATGTTGTTAGAAACAGAATTACCTTTAAAGAAATTGCTCGAGACAAAAATTGAGAACAAAGAACATTTATTATACAACAATGCAAAGTTGGGTGCTTCCCCTTACCCTGGGAATACACACATACATTGGGGTTCACCCAACTTTTATACAGTAAATTTCAGTATCAGAATACCCTCCCCCTTACATTCTTCTGCCCCCTGGATGGGTTTGGCAGAGGCAATCCTTCCTGCCTATGTGCAATTTCAGTATACTTGGAGGACCAGGGGGTATCCTGTCGGTGTCCCTTCATGTTATTGTCCTTATTCACACCTTCCTGATTCTCGGAGCTACAGTCTCTTGGTATGTAGAGTTGGCTCATCCTGTCTAGGGTTGACTAATTTAATATGCATAACTTTGTAAATCTGTGTAAGGTTAACTAATTAGATATGTAGAACTTGGTACTTCTGTCTAGGGCTAGGAGACCCTTATCTGATCCAGACTACCTCAACTTCCTACATTCTATTGTTCCTTACCGCTCCTTATCTTATTCTTATGGTGGCTCATTGATCTTGTCACAAAGACTAGAAGATTCTTATGTTAATCGTGCTGACTCTGCTTTCCTGCATCCTAATTCCCAAGCTCATCCTGTTTGTACTGGTTACAGCCATTAACTGATGTATGAATTTTAGTTTCCTTCATGTTCATAATTTTAGATCAGTTTTCCCATCTCTCACAATGTCTCCATCAGAAATTCGATTATTAGTGGTTAAAGTGCTACCTGATAGCACCTGTTGACAATAGATTCCATCACATTAGCCTGAATGGGCATTGTTTTTCGTAATGGTCATAGGTTCGCTAATATGAGATCCCATCTACACATGTGGAGCCAATTCATCTGTTTGACTTGCAGTACGCAGCCCAGGCACCATTTTGAGTGCCAACAAAAGGTCGAAAAAAGTCGGTAAATCACGTTTAGGATGATCAGGCCAACGTATGGAGGCCGAGCACGAACCCCAGGGAGGCCATCCCTTGAAGGAGGTGAGCAAAAAGTGATCCAGGGCAGTTGGTGGGAGGTTCCCAGGTACTGAGGTTGGGGACGAGCACAGCAAAAAGGTTTGAGCTCACAGAGCTCCTACAGTGCTATCGAAGCACCGAAGAACCAGCGGGCCTGCCAGGGAGTAGTCAAACCGCTGAGAAGCAGCAATGCCAACCTACCTCCATTGGGGGTTGGATCAAGCAACAAGGGCCTACCCTCATGGAGGGTGGGGCCTAAGTCAGGCTACACTAACCTAGCTTTGCTGAAGTTGGGGTCCGACATGTCTGGCTGTGATACAGAAATGCCAACGTAGGAGGTGAGCTTAATGAGGTCATGTCTCCTCACTTCTAGAGGCAGTGAGGAGGAGATGCCTTCACTTAGTAAGACAAAGCCTGGCTGCTCTACGATCCACTCGCTGGGCATAGTTAATCCGCCCGCTCGATGGGCGAGGATGGCCACCAGCCGCACAGAAAGCCTGAGAAAAGTCAACGTAAGTGTCTCTGATCCACGGGCACCCGCTCCATTGGGGTTCGCCACAAAAGCCAATGAGGAGATCTTGCTAAGACTGGACAAGTTGGAAGGCATGATATCAACAATTATGAGTAAACCACAAGTGCCTTCTGAGCGGGGAGAAGAATCTTATTTTCTATATGAATGGAACAAGGTAGAGCCCGAGGGGCCAGACATGGAAATCGAGTCCCCTAATCCCCAATACACTTCTCCCATTGGTTGGGATGAGAGAAAAATTCCAACAATTGCAGCAAAATTTGCAGTACCAAGGGGCAATGGGCAACCCCTCAATGAAGAAATTGCTGGGTCAATATCATATCTGGTATCTAATGTCTTTAAAGAGATGATGTTAGAGGACACAATTAAAAAATACCCCTGCTCAGCCAATTGCCCTCTGCTGGATGTACCAAAAGTAAACCCTGCAATTTGGGACAATTTGAGCATCCCCACGAGATCCGAGGACATGAAGCTGCAAAGATTACAGGGCTCTCTGATTAAAGGCATCACTGCGTTTGGCCAGACACTGTAGTCAGATATAACAGAGACACAACAAGATGCACTGGGGTTGCTCCCCTATGCCAATTATAAACTTAATGCCTTCCGGAA
Source organism: Narcine bancroftii (assembly GCF_036971445.1). NCBI lineage: Eukaryota > Metazoa > Chordata > Chondrichthyes > Torpediniformes > Narcinidae > Narcine > Narcine bancroftii. The sequence continues at coordinate 46,676,616 of NC_091469.1, forward strand.
GGAGCTGATAAAGCCTGATTTAAATGTTCGGTATGCTCATTTATGTAAACCCACTAATCCTGTCACTATATTTCCCTTTGGTGATGATCTGAGTAAATAGGTGAAGGACCTGAATGAGCAGCAGAAGGCAGCACTGGAGTGGGTTAGAGGCTCGAAAGTACGGGCAAGAGTAACTGCTATGTTTTATCCCTATCTCAGGTACACAGGGGGCTTTAAGAGAGGATATCCCTCTCAGATGGCACCACCATGCAGGCATTTTTTAGGGCAACGTCCTCTGTGGAGACAGTGGCAGCAGAATTTTTCTGCCCAAAGCTCTTTGCAGAGGTCAAGCGACATTGCATAACCATGCCAGCCAAGCACGCTGAAAAAATTAGCACCACCTATAGACACCATCGTGATCGGCAGTTCCATGGACGAAACACAAAGATCAGTGGCTGGGATTTATTATACACCCAGAAAAATCAGTCCTCACCCCAACCAGAGAATTTAAATTTCTCGGGTTCCTCTCAAATACGGAATCTATGAAAATAACCCTGCCAGAAGATTAAAAAGGTGGAAATTCTTCAGGCCTGTGGTGCTTTGACTGCAGAATCATCTCCCTCTATACATAAAGTAGCAAAGGTAATTGGGAAATTGGTGGTTGCTTTCCCAGCCGTTCAGTATGGTCTGCTAAAATATAGATTCCTGGAAAGAGATAAAGAACAAGCCTTAAAGGACGCCAGGGGTCATTTTGATAGACCTATGAGCTTATTGCAAGAAGCTAGAGCAGAAACTTACATGGTGGACGACAAATGTATCTCAGGCTTATGCCATGATAGAGATTAGAAAGTTTGATATGGAAATCCGATCAGATGCTAGTGGTGTAGGATGGGGGTGCCACAGACTTAACTACCTCTGCCAGTGGCAGATGAACTATTCAAAAGTGTTGATGAGGTTAGACAGTACCTCAGAAGTAGCATACCTGAATAAAATGGGAGGTGTGACGTCCCCATCTCATAACTGGCTTGTAATACTGACGTGGAGTTGGTGTATCGAAAGGAATTTCTGGATTACAGCTGTGTATTTACCAGGGCATCTGAACTATCAGGTGGATTTGATGTTTAGAAAGTTCAATGAAAGAACAGAATGGATGTTGGGGGGAAAGAGTTTTAATCTGATAGTACAAAATTTGGGATTGCCAGAAATCGATCTGTTTGCATCTCGTTTAAATGCTCAAGTACCGAGATATGTATGCTGGCAGCCAGATGCCTTTATGATGGATTGGGCAGAACTGAATTTCTATGCTTTTCCCCCCTTCTCAGTAGTAGCTAAATGCCTGCACAAAGTTCAGGAGGACAGGGCCACTAGACTCCTGGTGGTGCCAAATTAGCCTTCCCGGTCTTGGTTCCCAGTGCTAAATTGGATGCTGCTGGAACTGCTAGTTCAACCAGTATCTCTCCTTCCCCATCCTCTCACTCATCTCAATCTCTTTTGTTGCAGGATTGGTGTGAAAAGTTTGGTGTAAAAGGATTGCAGCCAAAGACCATGCATATTATTTGTGCTTCATGGAGAAAGTCAATTCAGGAGCAATATGCCACTGTTTTGTTTTAATGAGAGTTTATATGTTAATCACATTTCAGTTTCAGATGTTTTGCATTTCCTCACTGATTTGTTTTATGTTCACATAGCCAGTTATAGTGCTATCAATAAGCCCAGGAGTGCTTTGGCAACTTTCCTGACTCTATGAGACACCGAACACTCTGTCGGAAATCATCCCCTGATTTTAAGATTCATGAGGGGAATGTTTCACTTTCGTCTGCCTGTGCCATGTTACCACGCTATCTGGAATGTTAAAGTTGTGTTGGATTTGTTGCGGCATTTGTCACCAGCGTACACTTTGGAGTTACATGACTTATCACAAAAATTGCTCATGCTTGTGGCCTTGACTTTGGTCCAAAGAATACAGACTTTAATTTGTTTACAATTGGACTTTATCATTTGGGAAAATTATTTTGTTGAATTTCAGAATTTCATGTTCATGACTTGTTGAAACATAATAAACCTGGTAGTGTGGGAACAAAGTTTAAATTGTACCCTTATCAAAAGGTTGAAAGATTATGTGTGGTGCAGTATCTGAGACAATATGTTGAATGTACTCGCAATATCAGAGGGGAAGAGAGATTCTTGTTTGTATGCTACAGGAAATCGCATCAGAGGGCATCCTCTCAGACCTTGGCTAGATGGCTAAAGAGAGGACCATGAGGTTGGCCGGAGTGGATACCACTCAGTTTGGGGCTCATTCAACCAGAGCAGCAGCTACGTCTACTGCTAGTAGAGGGAAGTCCCTATTTGGGATATCATCCATCATACAGGATGGCCAAATGAAAGAAGATTTAACAGGTTTTACAATAAACCCCTGAGGATGGAGGGGCAGAATTTCACTGCAGCAATTTTGCAGGCTGCCAATTGAATTGTGCCACATACTGGTCTATTAATCCACCCTATGGTATTTCAGACCATACGAAAAAGAGACCACTGAGCTTTGAAATCTCATATTAGCAAACCTATGAGCATTACAAAAAATAATGGAACATTACCGGTTCGAAGTTTGATGATTATTATTTGTGTAATGGGAGTGGTGAGATAATATGCCCTCCTGTAATTACTTTGAACGTTGTTAAGGTAGTTTCTAGTGTTGCATGGATGCCTCACAATAAAATGCTCTTTTGACAGAATTATACCAGTGGTCGTCTTTTTCGAGATTCAAAGATTGGCTGCACATGTGCAGATGGGATCTCATAATTTCTCACCACTCCCGTTATTCAAATAATAATCATCAAACTTCGAAACGGTAAGTTCTCGTCTAATGCTCCAGTAATTAGTTCAACTGGATATGGATGTTATTTTATGTGATCTATTGTAAATAAAGTGTGGCTAATGATGATAATGATGAGTTTTATTGTCATACACATTGTACAGTGTACATATGCTTTGAAATTCTTATTTGCTGTAGCCAAACAAGTACTTGTAAAGAAAAACTATGATAATGAATGAATTGAATGAAATTAAGACAATAAATACTTAAAGTAGATAATAAATATTCACAGTAATTATTGCTAATGAATATTAATATAATGTGAATAAACTCTAAAGTGAATATACTGCACAATTGAGAGAGGCCAATGATTATAATGTGATGCCAAGTGTGAGTGCTAATTTGAGTTTAATGTCATGTGATGCAATTATAAGATTGTCCTGAGTGAACATGCCTGAGGAACATCTCCAGGGCCAAACTCATTGTGCTAGAGTTGTAGCAAAAGACGGGCACTTAGGGAAAGAGGCATGACCAAAGTTTAAGGCAGATTTTAGTTACATCTAATAGAGAAGTGAACCATCAGAAGAGGATGGTATGATTGTAAGTGAATGTATGACAGAAATGAGGTAGAATCAGAATTCCATAAACTGACTCTATTCAACTGGTACATTGTACTTATTTCCTGTGTTATGAGCCCAGAGGACCCATAAACCCATAAATAGATATTCACCAAGGCAAATGGTTACTTAAACAAAAGTTGCTTTTAATTATCTTTAAATATGAAAATAGAATCAAACTTTAACTTAACTCTGTTTACTTACTTAACCTAACTTAACCCCATTCTAATTCGAATCACACGTATATATAATATGTGTGTAAGTTCAGAGAAGTTCTTTGGTTCACAGACCAATCTCACTTCTCATTTCTCGAAGTTCACTGGTTGCAGGCAATTCTTATACTGTCCATAGAATTTAACATGTATAAAGTTCACCAGGCTTTGGTGCTCAAAAGGTAAATGTTTAGGAAGGTTCTTGTTGGTTTTCAGAGGGAGATGTATTGTTCCAGGACATTCACAACTGATGTACTTCCATCATCTCAGTCACCTCAGTGTCTTGCTGACGAAACTTGCACCATCAGGGTTCTCTATATGATAACCTCTTTCTTTCAGGTCACCACAGAGTTTGTTTTTCTTATTATAAGTGAAACATTAGACAGCCAGTCCTCCCCTCTTGCATGATCCACAAGGGCTGTGACGAGGCCATCTTCCACTTTGAGCTTCTTGCCAGCTTGTCCTGTTCAACACTGTAAAAGTGATCTCTGCTTCTCTCTCTCTCTCTCTCTCTCTCTCTCTCTCTCTCTCTCTCTCTCTCTCTCTCTCTCTCTCACACACACACACACTGAGACTGAGAGAAAGCCTCTCTGCTTGCAAAACCACATGACCCTCTTACAACAGCAACTCTCCTGCAGACAATAGCAGCTCCAGCCTGCTCTTTCATCTGTTGCCTTGATAATATCAATAATCCATTAGTGACGTCTTTTGAGTACTCTTCAAAGCTCTTACAAAAAGGTATGAGAAGGCACTATGTCTCCAGTATTTCAAATAAGATCTGTAGCATGTGACCAACTCTAACAAACCTTTCCCAATTTATCTCCCAAAAACATTTCTATATACACTGTCACACCTGTGAGGATGACAGACAGAATGCTGGAGGATGTCCAAAGGGAGGAGGAAGATAAGGATAAAGTGGAAGATATTTGGGAGTTAACGTTAATAAGAGTGACAGTCCTTTTGTAGCGTAGATAAAGCTCACACTCGGCTGGAGGGAGAACAAACACTTTTATTAGCTTACAACACAGGTAGGTTTCATGAACAGGCTTCAGAAGGGTTCTGGGTTTAGGTAGGAAACCAGAGTTATATACAGGATCCAGGAGTAGGAGCCGGGAGATGGGACCAGTCGTCAGTACAGCACAATTCTAGTGAATCCCAGTTCACTACATTCACCCCTTCCTTCAGAATTAAGGGTCTATGGATGAAGAGAACAAGGATCAGAAGCTGGTAATAGACACAGAAGAGAAATTTTTACAATACTGTTTACAGATTCAGGCGGTCCAGGGGTCTGGAGATCCTGGTGGAGCACCTTAGCACAGGGGTACCTTGGGCTCCTTGAGTCTCCTGGTCCGCCTGTGATGGAAGGGTAGTGGGCTGGGGCTCTAGTTTGATGATACAGGGGGGTTCACTCTCCTCCTGAACCAGGTCCCCTGAGGCCCTGAGCAGGGATGGAGAGAAAAATCGTGGGGTACCTGAGGGAACAGATACAATGTTCCGGTGGGTGCCAGGTCCTTGATGGAGACGGTGTCCTCTCTGCCATCCGGGTACTCCACATAGGCATACATGGGGTTGGCATGGAGCAATTTCACCCTTTCCACCAGGGGGGTCGGTCTTGCTTTTCCTCACATGCTTCTTGAGCAAGACTGGACCAGGACTAGTGAGCCAGGCTGGGAGTGTAGTCCCGGATGCTGACCTTCTGTCAAATGTAAACATGAACTCGTGAGGAGTAGCATTGGTCGCAGTGCAGAGTAGCAACCAAACTGAGTGGAGTGCAATGAGGAGGACATTCTGCCAGCGCAAGTCTGGAAGGCCTTTTTGCTTCAGGGCAAGTTTGACAGCCTTCCAGATTGGGGTGGTCTCTTTTACAACCTGCCCATTCCCCCAGGGTTTGTAACTGGTAGTCCTGCTGGATGAGATGCCCCTCACCAGCAAGTACTGACGCAGCTCGTCTTTCATCAAGGCTGAGCCCCAATTGCTATGAATATAGCCGGGATACCCGAACAGGGTGAAAATAGAGTCTAGGGCCTTCATAAAGAGACGAGGCAGATGTGTCTGGGCACGGGATAATGAACAGGAAGTTGGAGTATTCATCAATGTCCGAGAGAAAGTAGATGTTCCTGTTCATGGAAGGGAGAGGTCCCTTAAAATCGAAGGGCCTGGATGATCTAATCAGGTGTGCTTTCGAGGGGTTTGCACTCAGCGGAGACCTCGTCATCTCCCTGATGTCTTCTATTGAGTAGGGTAAGTTGCAGGACTTGACAAAACGAGCCATGCGGGTGACTCCTGGATGGTGTTAGGTCTGCTTTGTTCATGAATGAGTGAGACAAACACCAGACTGAGTCGAAATCAGGGTTCTTTGTTCTTTATTACCGGATTGTAACACTTGCAACTAACAATGTTAGTCGGAGAATGCATTCTGCCGTTATCAGCAAAATGGTGATTTTTTATACCCTTGGATACGTGCTTAGAACATCATCATATCATTACTTGTCCAATGACTAAAGCTGTTGCTATCCTTTCCCTGCTAGCTTCCTGCCTCTCAATCCATCAATGTCTCTCTTATCTTGTAAGTACAAGGATGCATTCACATCTTGTTACAGCCCTGCACAGGGTAACTCCTTACACATTCCCATCTCATGATGTTTTACCTTACAATGGCAGAGGTCATTGTGTATGATCCACAGTTGACCGGTGTGTGTGGAGGCACAGTATCCTCTGGACAAGGCATCTGGAGGGTTATCAAGGGCTCCTGACTGGTAGGCGATGTCAAAACTGTAGGTGGAGAGTTCAATCCTCCACCTAGCAATTTTGTCATTCTTGATTTTGCCCCTTTTGGCATTGTTGAACATGAATGCGACAGAGCGCTGGTCCATGAAGAGCGTAAATCTTCTACCAGCCAGGTGGTGCCTTCAGTGCCTTACGGCTTCTACAATGGCCTGAACTTCCTTTTCCACAGTTGGGTTCCAGAGCTTGTGGCCTTGAAGCATCTGTGAGAAAAAGGCAACCAGCCTGCCCACCTGATTGAGAGTAGCAACTAGGGTTGCGTCCGAAATGTCACTTTCCACTTGGAAAGATACATTTTTGTTCACCGCAAGTATGGCAGCTTTCGCAATGTAACTTTGGAGGTAATTAAAAGCCATCTGGGCTTTGACCGAAAGGGGGAACGTGGTGGCCTTTAAGAAAAACCTTGTCAGCGTATTAAGGGACCCACTAGGCATAATATGAGAAAAAACCCAGACATCTCCTCAAAGCCTTTGTTGTTCTGGGAAGGGGAAGCATCCTGTCAGGGTTGAGGCCAACGACACTATTCTCCATTATGTGGCCAAGGATAGCCAGTCATGTAGACCTGAATACACATTTGTCAGAATTGTGTGAGATTCAGGGCTCTCGCCATGTGGAGAAAGCTCTGGAGATTGGCATCATGGTCTTCCACGCTGTGGCCACAGATAGTGACATTATCGAGGTAGGGGAAGGTAGCCTTCAACCTGAACTCGTCCACCATCCTGTCCATCTACCGCTGGAAAATAGACATCCCATTGGTAATACCAAAAGGGACCCTCTGGAACTGATAGAGTCGACCATTGGCCTCAAATACTGTGTACGAGCAGTCCTCAGAGCGGATTGGCAGCTGGTGATATGCAGCTTTCAGGTCGATGGTTGAATTAGACGTGATATCGTTCACCATATCCGAAATGCAAGGGAGGGGGTATGCGTCCAGGAGTGTATATCTGTTAATAGTTTGGCTATACTCAATCACTAACCTGGACTGGTTTTCGCCCTTCACTACCACCGCTTGCGCTCTCCATGGGCTGGTGCTGGGTTCGATGATCCCCTCCTCCAGCAGGTGCTGGATCTTCATCTTTATAAACTCCTTGTCTGCCACGCTGTACCTCCTGCTCTTGGTGGTGATGGGCTTACAGTCGGCAGACAGGTTTTGGAACAGGATGTGAGGGGGTGTTGATGTTCAGCGTGGAGAGGTTGCAAGTGGGTCCTGGTTTTGTGGGCCCTCTGTTCCGAACTGTTACCAGGAGAAGGGGACCAGAAAACTACAAGGTCACGCTTTTAAGGTGACACAGGAAGTCCAGACCCAACAATACTGGTGCACACAATTCATCTAAAATGTAAATGCAAAATTTACAAAATTCCCCCCTTCAAATGGCAGATGAACTATACATGTTTCTGTACCCGCACCGAAGGGGACTGGGATGCTAGGAAATTTCGGTAATTAGACGGGTACATTTTTAAGTTATATTTTTGCACAGTCCGTGAGTGTATGAAACTTTCCGTGGAGCCTGTGTCAATCAGGCACTTGGTCGAATGTCCGTTTACCTTCACCATCACCATCAAGTTACTGAGATGCTGAGGTCTATTCTGGTCGAGGACCAGCAATTCCAGGTTGCCGGAGACCCCATGTTCTTCCCTCAAATGGCTACCTCTGTCCTGAGTGTACCTCTGCAGGTAGGATGGTGCTGACCTCGTGGTGCGACAAGATGGCCACCCTCCTTCCTTCTCTGACAATGATGATGGCACTGAATTCAAAATCAGGCCACTGCAAGATGGCGGCAGAACCTTTTTGCGCCATTTCTGTTGGCAACAGGTTGCACAGGAGGCGATCTTGGGCAACTCTAGGACAGATGACATGGGGCTGAAATCGGATCCAGGAGCGGTTCAGGCCATGGATTTCCCAGGACCTCCCTTTGCGTGGAAGACTGTTGCCCAATGTCCCTTCTTCCCACAGCTGGACCAAGCCGAGTCTTTGGGCGGGCAGCGGGCACAGGGGTGCTGTCCCTTGCCACAGAAAAAGCACTCCTGGTCTTGGGAAGCGGCAGTCATTAAAACAGGGACCCCCATAGCGGGAACAGCTATCCTTGGAGGTGCCCACCCAAGAGCACAAGTTCTCTGGCCTCAAGGTTATTGTTCTCGAGTCTGGCCTGTTCCATTGATTTGGCCAGCTCAACGTGGCTAGTGAGGTCCTTTCTTCCCAACTCAAGCAGTTGCTGCCTCACATACCTCGAGCAGTCTCCTGCGACTAGAGTGACCTGGATCTGTTCATCTCCCTAGATGCAGCCCGAAGTGTCCCCATACCTGCACTTCTTAGCCAGCATCCACAGATCCAGCAGGTAGTCGTTAATCGACTCTCTGGGTCATTGACAGCGTAAGGTGAGCTGGTGCCTCACTAGGACCTCATTTAGGGCCTTCATGTAGCAGGCCTTCAACACCTCCATCCTTGTTTGTAAGCTAATAATATTATTGCGTAGATAAAAGCTCACACTTGACTGGAGGGAGAGCAAATGCTTTTATTAGCTTAAAACACAGGTAGGGTTCATGAATAGGGTTCAGAAGGGTTCTGGGTTCAGGTGGGAAACAAGGATTATATACAGGCCCCAGGTGGGACTAGTCGTCAGTACAGCACACTTCTAGTGAATCCCAGTTTACTACACCTTTGTAAATAGGATCAACAATGCAATGTGGCAAATTTACCAAATGGTACAAGTAAAAGGGATAGCTCAAACAGGTTTAAAAGGATATTTGAAGAAAGGGGAAGATGGAAATCCTGTATTCACATGGGGTGAACCAACGTAGGAAAGAGTGGGTACGAGGTCCTGTTTGAGAGTCTGCAGCTAAATTGAAAATCAGGCTCATTAGCCAAAACAAATGCAAATTTGGAAAAAGGATATGGACATTTGGGAGATGAATCAAGGCTTAAGGTGAAAGAGGTGTAAAGTATATATCATGAGACACATTAGTTTTAGGTAATAAAGGAATATCATCATGAATCCCAGTTCAATAGAAAATAAGGCAGAAAAGAGGAACATTAAAATAATGAATGAGCAAGAGTCTTAAAAGAAAAAGTTAATAGCATTGGTAATTCAGAAACACATATTAATCAGAAATAATGCTTGAGGCATTAAAGGTAATTGTGAAATCAGTTAAGTAAAATGAATTATAAATGTGTGACTAAATCATTAATGCAGAAAGAGAGTTTAGAATGTGTGATCCTTTGAGAACTCCTGGAAGAAATGCACAAAGTATAAGGAATAAATTAATTGAATTGCAGGTTAACTTGAAGAGTACAGCATATTCGCAATTACTGAGATATGACCAGAAGATAGTTCAGATGAGAAACTAAATATACCAGGTTGTAACTTCCAACTGCCAGAGAAGGAGGAATAGAATTAGTGACTGTGAATAAACCACTGTATGTATGTTTAGCTATCTGGACACGCCCCCTTTGGCTCCTCCTATGGACTCCTGAATAAAGGTGACTGTTTCACAGCCCCCTCCCCAGTTCAGGACAGTTGACCAGTATGGGCGTGCCTCCATTCTATTGCTAACAAAACCTATCGGTATTACATAGCTTCTAGTCTTTTGGAGTTATTGATGGTGCATCAGTGACCAAGGATGAAGTTAATAATGAGAGGTAACAGGCAGTAGGGACAATTAAGAAACAGAAAAAGGTGGAACTTTGTTGGAATTGGGTGTGAGAATTTGGCATATCTACAAAGTGGCAAAATGAATAAATGCAGCATTAATTAAACAATAAATAAGTCAATCAGAATCAGAATTTATTGTCATCAACATGTTACAAAATTTGTTGTTTTGTGGCAGCATCACAATGCAAGCATTTATATAAACAATCTTACTAAATAAATAAAAATAATGAAAGGAAAAGGCAAAGTAAGGTAGTGTCTGTGGTTCATTGCCCATTTAGAAATCTGATGGCAGAGGGTAAAAAGCTGTCCTTGTACCGCTGAATGCTCTTATTCAGGCTCCTGTACCTGTTTTCCCCCCAATGGTAGCAGAGTGAAGAGGATGTGGCCTGGGTCGTGGGGATCCTTGAGGATAAAGGTTGCTTTCTTAAGACACTGCCTCTTGTAGATGTCCTTGATGCAGTGAAATCTGGTGCCCGTGATATCGTAGGCCAAGTTAACAACCCTCTGGAGCTTTTCCTTGTCCTGAGAGCTGGCACCTCCGTACCAGAAAGTTATACAACCAGCCAGAATGCTCTCCATGGTAAACCTGTAGAAGTTTCTGAGAATCTTTGGTAGCATACCAAATCTACTCAAACTCCTTACAAAGTATAGCCGCTGGTGAGCCTTCTTCAAGATTGCATCCACGTGGAAGCTTCAGGACAGATCCTCAGAAATGCTGACACCCAAGAATTTGAAGTTCTTGACCCTCTCCACTGCTGTCCCCTCAATGAGGACTGGTTTGTGTTCTCCTGGAGTCCACAAACATCTCCTCGGTTTTGCTGATGTTTAGTCTGGTAGATTATATTGTATTTTATATTGTCTATAGATATGTTTTAAAGGAGATAAATTGTGGCAGGTTCTTTATTAGTGTAGGTCACATACAAACAGATCTCATTTAAAATACTGGAGCTCTGCTCAAGCCAGGCAGTCCGGCTCCGAGTGCCTTTGCATAAACTTTGCAGTGCCCAAGAGACAAATGGAATGTTGTTTTGAAATGCAACAGTTGAAAGAACTCAAAGGATTAGGTCCAGAGCTGCAGTTTGTCTGAGTGCAATTGGCTGTTCTAAGAGGGTCATGTGGTTTTGCAAGCAGAGGGAGTAAAACAGGCTTTTCAGAGAGAGAGAATTCAGTTCTGCAGTACAGCAGCAGCAGCTGGGACTGGAACAGGACAAGCTGACAAACTTATGGAAAAAAAAACATTTTGCTTCGTTCAGCCTGGTCAAAGCTTTTGTGGTCTATACAAGAGGAGAGGGTTGGCTTCATAATGTTTCACTGAAATAAGGAAACAAAAAGGAACTCTGTGGTGACCTGAAAGAAAGAGGTTAACATCTTGAGATCCCTGATGGGGCAACTTTGTCAGCAAGAAACTGAAATGGCTGATTAAAAGGGATCAGTTTGTGTCCAGGAACAACAAATCTCTCTCTGAAACCTAACAAGAACCTTCCTGAGCAGTAATCATTTACCTTTCAAGCACCAAGGTCTGGTGAACTTCATAAATGTTAAATTCTGTGCACAGTTCAAGAATTGCCTACAACCGGTGAACTTCGAGGAATGAGAAGTGAGATTGGCTGTGAATTAAAGAACTTTTCTGAACTTACACACACATTAGAAGGGGGTTAAGTTAGTAGTAATGTTAAAGTTTGATCCTGTTTTCATGTTTAAAGATCATTAAAAGCAACTTTTGTTTAAATAACCATTTGTCTTGGTGAATTTCTGTTGCTGCTGGGTTTTGGGGTCCTCTGGGCTCGTAACATGAGAGCAAGGTAGTTATTGTGACACCACTCAATGAGCTGATCTATCTCCCTCCTGTACACTTCCTCATTGCCATCTTCTGCCAACAACTGTGGTGTCATCAGCAAACTGGTAGATAGCATTTGAATTGTACCTGGCCACACAGTCATGGGTGTAGAGTGAGTAGAGCAGTGGGCTAAACATGCATCCTTGGGGTGCACCTCTGTTGATTGTCAGTGAGGAGCAGACTATGTTTCAAATTCAGGAAAGTCAGGAACATTGTATTTTTTCTTCATTTGGTTTGGGATTAACATTCTGCTCAGAAAGGTAGCAAATTTCTGGGCATGTTCAGAATAGAAGTTTGCAACAATATGTCATAGAATCAACAAGCCAGCAACTCCTAACCTTCTGCTCATTTCCATCTGTGATCTTTGGGTCACAAGACAAAAATCCCAGCATCCTAGGACAATGCATGTTCAGAAGAAACTAAAGGTCCTTGTGATGACTCATCAAAGGTCTTAAATCTGTCTCTTGTTGGTGTGTTGTTCTTGTATCTTCAACTGGGAAAGACAGATCAATGAATACCTGCAAGGCTTGTCTCTATTGACTAAAACCAGTATGTTTAATGAGGGTGGCCAACAAGCATTTACTTTGCATTGCATAAGGGGTAAGTGATGGTGGGCTTGGATAAATAGGGATTTAAGGAAGTGCACTGATAGATATTAATGATCCTCCACATTTTATGGGTGTGAGGAGCAATACAATAGAGTGGGACTGAAAAGATAAGGCGAGGAGTATCAGTGAAGGGGGTCTGCAAAAATATTCATTTTTCATGAGTTGCTTGGGTCCTTAAAATGTCTGGAGTGTGAGTCCAAGTACGAACAAGTCCAATACTTCTGTTGCTGAACTCTTCATGGTGACAAGTTGCTTTCTCCTACCTGTTGCTAGAGAAGGTTATTTCCCTCCTGCTCCTTTCTTCTCCCTGGACTACATAAAGGCAGATACCATCACCTCTGAATACCTTGGACCCATCTTATAAATTCATCATCCTTTTTCAACACCTTCTAATGCATCCAATTGCTATGTTTGAATTGGTCCTTCAACCAGCCAGACTGGGATCACACTATGCAGGAGTATCTTGTGCCTCTGACATGCATTGACAGGCCCCCATATACAGTTTGAAAATGAATGTATTCACAATTTGGAACAAGTTAAAAGATATTGGATGATCCTCTGAAGAAAAAACAAGATCTTTATGTCAGACGCACTAAAATCTATGTGTTCATACATATTAACTTAATAGATAATAAGATTTTTTTTTAAAATGATGTGTTTGTATATTCACTTCCATTCTGGAAAATGACCTACAAGAAAGTCAGATTTTAACAAATAAATCTCTCACCTCTGTGTGCTGTCTCGTGTAAGACGAAGCCACTTTGATACCATTTGTTCCACTTTGTGCGATTTCCGAGCTTGGACCATGTTGTCCTCTGGTTCTTCCATTTAACTGCAGAGAATGATATTGATGTTAATTCCTCGAAAGCTTTCTCAACAATGTTACTTGGCTCCTCACCAGAATAGCCAATGGAACTGTTTTCCTATTTCTCACTCCTGTTCTCAGTAAGATTGGCATCTCATAACATTTAGTTTATCCAAAATGAAAAATATTTTTAGATCATCAAATACATTGAACTCTCACATAAAATGCCACAGACAGAGGACATTTTCTTTCATATAGAGGTTGTTGGTCAATTGGGCCTAATTGGGCAGCAGGTACTCATGGGCTGGAAGGGCTGTTGCCATGCTCTATGTCTAAAATATTTTTTTAAAGTCAATTCCAAACCTCGATGGCACCATTCCAGTTCTTCAGAATGAAATCTTCTTGTTGCTTGCATTGAAAAGGATCCTTAAAAGAGATTATCCAAATAAGAGACCAGATCCAACTTTGCAGGGAAGAGAGGGGGACTCCAATGGAACCCTTTCTGTTGGATATATCAAACTGTTTATTGCCAATATCTTCCATATACTCCCTACCTACCTGCTTCCTAAGGTAGGTAGGTGTCAGGAGCAGGCAAATGGTCCATATCCCTCAGATATTTTGCATTGTGAAGATCTCCCCTTGCGGGCAGAGGAATAGAAACTGTGATAGGTCTCACCTTGAAGCCTAACATTGATATGTATGGAAGCACAATGATAAAGTTACTAAGCTAGTAACTGAACTACAGCATGATCCAGAGCTAGCAGTTCAAATCCTCTCTGGCCACTTGGAAATTAAATACAGGTAATTAACAATGCTTGTAGTTTTTTTTTAAAAGGCAGCTGGTCTCCAAAATAAAAACCATCAAACTATATTGTAAAAATAAAAGCTGATACTGTAAAAATCCTTATCCATATTTGACACAAGATCTTGCAAAATGAATAACTCTAAACTAACATCGCAGTTCAGGGGCTATTATGGAGAGACAATAAATGCTGGCAGCATCTAGACCAAGAGAACAAATTAATTTAAAAAAAACTCACTCTTCTAATATTTCCATTGCATGCTCACCCATTACTGAACTTCAGAGCTGATTCTGTAAAATGAAATTTATAAGCAGAAAGTGAAAGGAAGTATCCAAATGGAACCAAAAACTTAATGTAAGAGCAAAAGAATCAGGGTCAGGGCTTGGCCAGCCTGCTCCTTGACTAGCTCTCCCATTCAATAAGAATGTAGCTGATCCAAATGTGGTCTCAGGCCCATTTTCTTGCTCTGTCCACATACTCCTTGACTCCCTTGTAGCCGGCTTTGAATATAATCAATAACTCCACCTTTGGGTAAGAAAATTCCAAAGATTCACTACCCTCTGAGAGAGGAATTCCTCCTCATTTATATCTGAAATGGGTCACTCCTAATTTTGAAGTGATGTCCTCCTAGTTCTTGATGCTTCCTCTTGAAGAAATAGACTCTCTTCATCCATCCTGTCAATTCCTTTCCAGTGGCCATGTTGATAAATCATTTATAATGCCCAACTACTGAAGCATGAATTAAAACCAATAGTATTACAGTTAATAGCTTCTGCTATTGTCTCTTCTCAGCTCATGGAAAACTTGAGAAGCATTATATACAAGAAATTACCACATAGTCAGCAAAAAGACTGAAACAATGTTGTCACTCATTCTCCTCCAAGACCAAGACATCTAATCTTTGAATGTGTGATGTAACGAAGGTGCTCGTTTGTACCAATCTAGGCTCAAAAGGTTCCGAGTGACAAAGGTGCAGGGATGCTGTAGTAACAGTCATTCTTTACTTTATAATTGATCGTTTTGCTTCCTCCATTCTCTGCTCCTTGCATGAATGAGCACTGCTTTATTTACTGGTATGACAAATGGTGTTTGTTGTTCACTGTGTTCAGTGATGTTTTAAGAGAGATTTGAATCTCTTTTTCTGTGTTGTTTGCTCTAAGTCGTTTTCCATAAGTAGCTACTTTGGTATTCTGCCATCAGACATTCTTCTAATATGTCTTGCCCATCTGATCTGTGATTTTTTTTTTAGCAGTGTTTTGGTGCTTGGATCAGGTCACTCATCGGAGTACTACTGGTACCATGTAACCCAGTACTACCTGTTACGTGGTCGGGAGGTCGGCGACTATACTGGCTCCCCCACCAGGCTTGCCTGGTGCAGAGGGTGACACGACTCCCTGAAGGATGAAAAACAAACCCTCTCATAGGGTTAACAGCCATCTGGCAAACATGTGCTGTGAAGCACAGAAAGAGCAACCCTTGCATCAAAGCTTGGTGTGGCACAGAAATTAAGAGTTTGGCTACTGAAGATGCCATTCTTGTATTGAAGGTTGATTCAATTTTTTTTTAATCAGGTAGGCATTGGACAGCATTGCAGAGATCATATGGAACAGAATGGATGCAAGCCCCTTGTCTTGTTTCATACCAATTAGCAGTGAAGAGTATCAAACAAGGATGAAAACTTCAATCTCTCTCACACACACACACACACACACACACACACACACACACACACACACACACACACACACACACACACACACACACACACACACACACACACACACACTGAGTGAGTGAGGGACCATGGCTTTCAGCACTGAGCACATTATGTAGAGTGAAGCATACATTGTAGGAGATGCTGCCTTCTTTGTAAATGTAAACTTGGATGGGCCTACAAGATCCCATGGCATGACTTTTAAGAAAAGCCGAGAAAGTCTCCCTGTGAAATCAAACCAAAAATTACTGGAAGTACACAGCTGGACTGGCAACAGTTCTGGAGGGAGAAATACAATTATTTCAGACTTTGCAACACAAGATACAGAAGCCTGAAGTCAGATGCCTCTAGATTCAATTATATTTTTTCCAACAGTCCAAAGGGGCTGGATGATCCTTTCCAGATTATAATAATTCTATGTACTTCTGTTCAACTGCTTTTAGTAGAGTTAGAATCCCTTAGTTTTCTCCCACCCTTTTATTAGGGCATCTACCCATTTCTTGCTAATCCTGATGTCTGGTTTTGGGTCAAAACATTCACTACCATGGGTGCTGCCTGACCCACTGAGTTCCTCCAGCATTTTGTGTGTTGTTTAGTATTAATATATTTTGTTTACAAGAGCAGCTTGAAGATTTTGAATGATTATTTAAATACACGAGCTGATGTTGCTTTACTAGTGCTGGGAAATTATTCTTCAAATAAAAATACTAGACAATCAATCTGCAAAGCAACTATCCCTCCATAGACCCAATCAATCTACAAGCAATCGTTGGCAAAGTGCTGGAACTGAATATCAACAGTTTTGACATGTGCCACTGAATTACCAATGACCTGCTAACCAATGTTTAATTTGGTTCCACCAGGAATATTTTATCGCTCAAAGTTCAGTACAAGCATAAGGGCAGGATTCAAGAGTGAAGTGAAAGTGACTGATCTTGGTATCCAATGCAGCATCAGGAAATCCAAGTAAAACCAAGGTCAGTGGAAATCAAAGGGAAAGCAAAATAACATTGTTAGTTGGAGGCCAATTACCTGAGCCTCAGAATGTTTTCTGGAACTCACCAGTGTGGTTTCCTGGATCTTGACACCATTAGTTGCTTCAAGATAAATAGAAAAAAGGCTATTCAGCCCATTGAGTCTGCCCCACCATTCAATCATGAGCTGATCCATTTTCCCACTCAGCCCCACTGCCTGGACTTCTCCCCACAACCTTTGATGCCCTGGCTAATCAAGAACCTATCAATCTCTCTCTTAAATACACCCAATGACTTGGTCTCCACAACCACCTGTGGCAACAAATTCCACAGATTCACTATGCTCCGGCTAAATACATTTCTCTGCATCTTTGTTCTAAATGGATGCCCTTCAATCCTGAAGTTGTGCCCTCTTGACCAAGACTCTCCCAACATGGGGCACACCCTTTCTGCATCAATTCTTTCCATGCCTTTCAAGATTCAAAATGTTTCAATGAGAATCCCCCTCATTCTCCTAAATTCCAATGTCCAGGCCAAGAGCCATCAAATTCTCCTTAAATGATAACCCTTTCATTCCCAGAATCATCCTTGTGAACCTCCTCTGAACCCGCTCCAGTGTCAGCACATCCTTTCTTAAATGAGAAGCCCAAAACTGCTCTCATTACCTCTGTGAGGTCTCACAAGTGCCTTGTAAAGACAACATCGCATCCCTGCTCTCATATTCTATTCCTTCTGAAATGAGTGCCAGCATTACATTTGCCTTCTTCACCACTGACTCAACCTGCAAGTTTCCCATCAAGGTATTTAAGATTTGCATCTGGGGATTTTCAATTTTCTCCCCATTTATTCTGACCACTTATTTCTTCTATCAAAATGCATGACCGTACACTTTCCGATATTGTATTCCATTTGTCACTTCTCTGCCCATCCTCTGAAACTGTTTAAATCAATCTTCTGTGACCATTAAAGAAATTTGAAACAATCTCTGACAGGGAGTCATGGGAGAGAGCAGGGAGGTGATGTTGAGGACTTAACTGAATCAGCCTCGATCTGATTAAATCATGGAGCAGGCTTGAGCTCCTGACACAACTGGATGTTCACTGATGATAGTATGATGTTCAATTCCATTCATATTTCCTCAATGTTACAATCCAGCAAGAACAGAGCATCATTCAGAATTGGGTAGAAAAGTGATAACTAACAGTTGTTACTTGCAAAAGAAGAGTCAAACCATCTTGCCTGACATTCATAATATAATTACAAATTCCTTCTCTATCAACATTCTGGAGCTCACTAAACTTAAATGGACCTCTTTATACAGCTCAGAGCAGTTCAGAGGCTGGGCATTCGGTGCCAAGTGACTCTGATTGTTTGAACAACTAGGCTACCATTGCACTTCTTAGTTTCAACACTATATGTCACCGCCATTTTGAATAACTACTAGACCAATATAACTCATTGACAAAAACATTTACCTCAGTTGATTAAACATGATAGAACCGAAAAGACTGAAAATAGCAAGGGAGAGCTGAAAATTTCAGACATGGTGGGAAAATGAATACTTTTTCACAGAAGTCAAGGGGAAATATGATGGTTCGATTTGCAAGGAATCTGTTAACTTTAATAGCCCATCTACAGATTTACACAATGCATCATAATCATTTAGGTGGCCACTTGGCCCATTCACTGAGAGTTGTGGAGGAATGTTGGAGACTGCCTTGTCCCTTTCTTGATCTTTTCTCCTGTTCTCATTTTGCACCCAGCTTTTTATTTTGCACTGCTTTTTGAAAGAGAGTTTTAAATAGTTTTATTGTATTCATTTAAATTAAATTTAAGAGCAACAGATACAGAAATGTTCACTGAAATATGAGAACATTTCAATAAACCACTGTCATATTAACAGTTAAACTGTTCAGTAGTGTCATATGTCTGAGGGTAAAGACCAGCTCCAAGAAAAGTGCAGAGAACAAAACAAAGGACTCTACATCACCTTTGTTGACCTCACCAAAGCCTTCGACACCGTGAGCAGGAAAGGGCTTTGGCAAATACTAGGCCGCCTCAGATGTCCCCCAAAGTTCCTCAACATGCACAACTGCACGAAAACCAACAAGGTCGGGTCAGATACAGCAATGAGCTCTCTGAACCCTTCTCCATTAACAATGGCGTGAAGCAAGGCTGCGTTCTCGCACCAACCCTCTTTTCAATCTTCTTCAGCATGATGCTGAACCAAGCCATGAAAGACCTCAACAATGAAGACGCTGTTTACATCCGGTACCGCACGGATGGCAGTCTCTTCAATCTGAGGCGCCTGCAAGCTCACACCAAGACACAAGAGCAACTTGTCCATGAACTACTCTTTGCAGACGATGCCGCTTTAGTTGCCCATTCAGAGCCAGCTCTTCAGCGCTTGACGTCCTGTTTTGCGGAAACTGCCAAAATGTTTGGCCTGGAAGTCAGCCTGAAGAAAACTGAGGTCCTCCATCAGCCTGCTCCCCACCGTGACTACCAGTCCCCCCACATCTCCATCGGGCACACAAAACTCAAAACAGTCAACCAGTTTACCTATCTCGGCTCCACCATTTCATCGGATGCAAGGATCGACAACGAGATAGACAACAGACTCGCCAAGGCAAATAGCGCCTTTGGAAGACTACACAAAAGAGTCTGGAAAAACAACCAACTGAAAAACCTCACAAAGATTAGCATATACAGAGCCGTTGTCATACCCACACTCCTGTTCGGCTCCGAATCATGGGTCCTCACCTACGGCTCCTAGAACGTTTCCACCAGCGTTGTCTCCGCTCCATCCTCAACATTCATTGGAGCGACTTCATCCCTAACATCGAAGTACTCAAGATGGCAGAGGCCGACAGCATCGAATCCACGCTGCTGAAGATCCAACTGCACTGGGTAGGTCACGTCTCCGGAATGGAGGACCATTGCCTTCCCAAGATCGTGTTCTATGGCGAGCTCTCCTCTGGCCACCGTGACAGAGGTGCACCAAAGAAGAGGTACAAGGACTGCCTAAAGAAATCTCTTGGTGCCTGCCAAATTGACCACCGCCAGTGGGCTGATATCGCCTCAAATCGTGCATCTTGGTGCCTCACAGTTCGGCGGGCAGCAACCTCCTTTGAAGAAGACCGCAGAGCCCACCTCACTGACAAAAGACAAAGGAGGAAAAACCCAACACCCAACCCCAACCCACCAATTTCCCCTTGCAACCGCTGCAACCGTGCCTGCCTGTCCCGCATCGGACTTGCCAGCCACCAATGAGCCTACAGCTGACATGGACATTACCCCTCCATAAATCTTCGTCCGCGAAGCCGAGCCAAAGAAAGAGTGTCATATAGTTATTTTGATGAAAAATGAATTTTTGATAGCATAGAAGTTTTCTGGTCTCAAACACCGCTTGTCTTGCAATGTAACTGGCTGAGAACTGTCGGGATTAATATTGTTTGGTCCAATACTTCTTATATTTTTCTGTATGTGGCCCACAACCAAAAGATTTGGCCACCCCTGGCTTAGAGGGAATGAAATGGAAGAATTTTTGTTTGTGCCCTAACCTTTGCTACACCTGCTGTTGCTTATTTAGTGTTAACATGACATGATTGAGGTGTTGGGGATTGGTAATGATGTCCAGTTACTGTAATATAGCTGGCAAAGTATGTAAGCTGGGCAATGTGAGCGAGGCTTGGAATAGTGATATATGCATGATCAAGATGGGATGAGCTTTGTGATGAGACGATTTGAATATTGAGTTCATAAAGAATGATGTGGGTGTGGTAGAAGGTTGAGATACTTGGAAGAATGTACAGGGGGGAATGTAAAAGCTACATTCTTCACACAGAGAGTAGGGGTGCATAGAATGTGCTGCTAGCAACAGTGGTGGAGGGAGGTAAAACAGGATTTTTTAAGAGTCTATAAGATTGGCTGAGAAAAATGAAGGGTCGTGTTGTTCGGAAATTATAGGCAATGTTTAGAATAGGATCTTAGGTTGGAATAATACTGTGGGCCAAAGGGCCTGTACTGTGCTGAAGATTTCTGTGGTGTGTGAGGCAAGTGGGGCAGTTGGGAGCAAATGAGATTTGATGAAAGAATTGATGGCCCTGGCCCTACATTTCAGTTCTTGCAGCCTGAGGTCCTTGGTGTCTGAGCTTTGTGTTCACCTCAGTTGCTGCCACCATCCATGTCTTCTTCTCTTTGGCTTGGCTTCGCGGACGAAGATTTATGGAGGGGTAATGTCCACGTCAGCTGCAGGCTCGTCTGTGGCTGACAAGTCTGATGCGGGACAGGCAGACACGGTTGCAGCGGTTGCAAGGGAAAATTGGTGGGTTGGGGTTGGGTGTTGGGTTTTTCCTCCTTTGTCTTTTGTCTGTGAGGTGGGCTCTGCAGTCTTCTTCAAAGGAGGTTGCTGCCCGCCGAACTGTGAGGAGCCAAGATGCTCTCGGTGGCCAGTGGAGAGCTCGCCATATAACACGATCTTGGGAAGGCGATGATCCTCCATTCTGGAGATGTGACCTACCCAGCGCAGTTGGATCTTCAGCAGCATGGATTCGATGCTGTCAGCCTCTGCCATCTCGAGTACTTCGATGTTGGTGATGAAGTCGCTCCAATGAATGTTGAGGATGGAGCGGAGACAACGCTGGTGGAAGCGTTCTAGAAGCCGTAGGTGATGCCGGTAGAGGACCTATGATTCGGAGCCGAACAGGAGGGTGGATATGACAATGGCTCTGTATACGCTAATCTTTGTGAGGTTTTTCAGTTGGTTGTTTTTCCAGACTCTTTTGTGTAGTCTTCCAAAGGCACTATTTGCCTTGGCGAGTCTGTTGTCTATCTCGTTATTGATCCTTGCATCCGATGAAATGGTGTAGCCGATGTATGTATGCATACCGAAATGCTGGAGAAACTCAACTGGCCTTTTCAGGATCTATAGGAAATAAAGATGTCTTGCCAATGTTTCGAGCCTGAGCCCTTCTTCAAGGGAAAATCAGAAAAGGCAGAAACAGGATATATCAAAAAGTCTCAGAATTCAAACAACGGGGGGGGGGGGTGGAGGAATCCAAACCAACAAAAGGTGCTAATTGGATGTGATCAATGTAGAATTTATCAAGTCTGTGTGAAATGAGACAGGGAATGGAGAGAAGATGGGGGACACAGGGGGTGGGGATGGGGGGGGGTTTAAACGAAAGCCAGGTAAGTTGATATTAATGTCATTTGGTTGGAGGGTGCCCACTCGAAAGATGACATGTTGTTCCTCCAATTTATGGGTGTTCTCAGTCTGGCAGTACATGAGACCATGAACAGAGAAGGGAAGGGGATGGAGAATTAAAATGGGTGGCCACTAGGAGATCCACGCTATTGCAGCCAACAGAGACGAGGTGCTCAACAAAGTGATCTCCCAGTCTGTGTCCAATCTTTCTGATGTAGAGGAGACCACAGCGGGAGCACCGCATGCTGTAGATGATCCCTTCAGATTCACAAGTGAAATGTTGTTTCACTTGGAAGGACTGTTTGGAGCGCAAATGGTGCTGAGGGAGGAGATGTGGGTGCAAATGGAGTATTTCTTAGGGTGACAAGGGTAAAGTCCCAAGGGGACGATTAGTGGGGAAAGATGAGTGGGCATGGAGTCCAACGGGAGCAGGCCCTACAGAAAGCAGAGAGGGGAGGAGAAGGGAATATGTGTCTAGTGGTGGGAGCACATAGTAGGTGGTGGAAATGGTGGAGGAGGATGTGTTAGATGAAGAGGCTGATGGGGTGGTAGGTGAGGACAAGAAGAATCCTGTCCTCGTTGTGCATGGGGACGGAGGGGCCAGGTCAGATATGTAGGTAATGGAGGATATCCGGGTGAGTGCTGAGTTGATGGTGGTAGAGGGGATGCCACATTGTTTGAAGAAGGAGGGCATCTCTGATTATCTGACATGGATGTCCTCATCCTGGGTGCAAATGCAATGGAGATGGAGGAATTGAGAGAATGGAATGGAATCCTTATGGGGATAGGGTGTGAAGAGGTGTAGTTGTGGGAGTTGGTGGGCTTATAGATGATACCTGTTGAGAGTTTGTCTCCTGAAATGGAGACAGAGAGATCAAGTAAAGGGAGAGCATTGCTAGAGATGGGCCAAGTGATTTTGAGGTCAGGGTGAAGTTGGTAGCAAAGGGAATTAAGTTAACGAGTTCATCACTGAAGTAGTCATCAGTGTAGTGGAGGAAGAATTGAGGGGCCTTGCCTGTGTAGGATTGTAGCATGGATTGCTCCACATTGCCAACAAAAAGGCTGGCATAGCTGGGGCCTATGCAGGTACCAATGGCTACCCCATTTAACCTGGAGACAGTGCGATGAGTCAAAGGAGAAATTATTAGGAGTGAGGACAAGTTCTGCCAGCTAGAGGAGGGTGGTGGGGGAGGGGGATTGGTGGGTTCTATTGTCAAGAAAGAAATAAAGGGCTTTGAGGCCTTCAGTGATGAGAATGGAGGTGTTTAGGGATTGGATATCCATGGTAAATATGAGGTGATCCATGGTAAATTTCGGGGAACTGGAAGTTGTTGAAGTGATGGAGGGCATGTGAAGTGTTCCAGATGTAGGTTTTCCTGCTTCCTTATTCATGACATGGGGGACAAAACAGAGCCAAGGTAAGCAGAGACCAAATCGGTGAAGCAGGAACACATGACAATGGGTCTGCTGGGCAATCCATTGTGCATTTTATGTGCTTTCTTTCCACTGTATAATAGTGACCACTTTCTTGCTCTCCAACTCATTTCAGTACGGAATACAGGAGAGATTTCCCAGGATGATACCCGGGCTGATACACTTCAATACTAAAGGAGGCTGGGGCGATGAGGCAGCATACAGGAGGGTGATTGAAAACTTAGCTGAATGGATACTAACAACAACTCACTCAATGTCAACAAAACTCAGGAACTAATTGTAAACCTTAGGAAAGGAAACCAGAGGTACAAGATCCAGTAATCATTGTGGGATCAGAGGTGGAGAGGGTCAGTAATTTTAAATTCCTGAGTAACTACCTTGGGAGGACCTGTCATGGACCCATCATTTAAATATTATTGTAAAGAAAGCAGGTCAATGTCTCTACTTCCTCAGGAGCCAGCAAATGTCCAGTACATCATCAGATTCCTTGGCCAATTTCTACAGACATTTAGTGGAAAGTGTGCTGACCGGCAGCATCATTGCCTGGTATGAGGGCACAAATACCTCTGAGCGAATACATCACAAGCAAAACTTTCCCCATCATTGAGAATATTGAATTGAAATGTTGCTATCAGAAAGCAGCATCAGGTTCCAAACCATCCAGAACATGTCCTGTTCTCACTGCTGCTGCCATCAGGAAGGAGCTACAGGTGCCACTGGACTCACCCCACCAGGTTCAGGAATAATTGCTACCCTCAACTATCAGGTTCTTGATCATAGACTCATTCAGAAACCTTCATTTTCTCATATAGTTATTTATTATTGTGTGGCGGCGCACATCCTCTTGGTGAACCGGCCCCACTTGTATCGCCACATGGCGGGGAAGCCATGGGGAAATGGCATCGTCAAAGGTTTCTCTCTGTCTTCAGTATCCCTTCCAGCGCACGCCTTGGGCATCGATTATGACATCGCAATGCACCAGGTGACTGAGCTCATGCTGCCCTTAAAGGGATGGGCTGAATTTGAATAAAAACAGTTGTTAATGACCCTCAACGTGGTGGCTGTGTTTCTTCCACTGCTCAAACCACCACAACTGTATATTTATCCCAACATCTGCACAGTTTACAGTTACTGATATAGAAAATATGAAGCCTGGCCCACAGAAAAAAGAATCTCAGGGTTATATGTGATGTCATGTAAATACTCTCCCCCCCTCTCCTTCCCCCCTCTTTCTCCCCTTTTCCCCCTCTTCCCTGTTCTTTCTCCCCTCTTCCCTCTTTCCCTCTCTTTCTTCCCCCTTTCTCCTCATTTTCCTCTCTTTTCCCTCCTCCCTCTCCCCCTCTCCCTGCTTCCTCATTCCCCACCCCATACTTCCGCCCCCCCTTCACCCCCAGATGCTGGGATCAAATGCACTGCACAAAAGTGCTGAAGAAACTCAGCAGGTTACTAAGCATCCACAGAAAAAAAAGGGTTACCAACATTTTCCATTGCTCTTGCCATGAGTCAGCAATGGGCTTTCGGGGTAATGGTGAAATGCGGCAGAATATCCTGAGGTTGAGACAAGCCATGTTTAAATGCAAGAATTTAACTCCATGTCTCCACTTTTTTTGTCACCTGATTATCACACTTAAACTTTTAATAGGACTAATTTTTTCAAACGCAGAACCAGAGAACCAAGGAGCATTTATAACACAGAAAACAGGCCCTTTAGCCCTTCTAGTTTGTGCCAAACTATTATTCTGCCTAATCCCACAGGCCTGCACCCAGTCCATAGTCCTCCATATCCCTCCCAGCATTTACTTGATCAAATTCATCTTAAATTTGAAAATTAAGCCATAAGATCCCAACTCACATACTCAAAATTTGCTTTATGAAGGCTAATGTGTCAAAAGATATTTATGCAACCCTATCTACTTGTGACACCACTTTCAGGGAATTATATATCTATATTTCCAAATCCCTCTGTTCTACCACACTCTTCAGTGCCCTACCATTTATCATGTATGACCCTATCTTTGTTTGTCCTTCCAAAATGCAACACCTCACACTTGTCTGCATTAAATTTAATCTGCCTTAATTCAACCCATTTTTGCAGCTGATCCAGATCCCTCTGCAAGCTTTGAAAACCTTCCTGACTGTCCACAACACTCCAATCTTTATATAATCTGAAAATGTGCTGATCCAATTTACCACATTATCATCCAAATCATTTATATGGACGACAAAAATCAATGGTCCCACCACTAGTCGCAGACCTCCAGTCTGAGAAGCAGTCATCCACTACCACGCTCTGGCTTCTCCCATATAGCCAATGTCAATTCAAGTTTAGTACATCACCGTGAATACCGAGCTTCTGAACCTTCCTGACTAGCCTGACAACATCCACAGCCTTTCCTTCATCAACGTTCTTGGTAACCTCCTCAAAAAAACTCTATAAGATTGGTTAAACATGACCTACCACACACAAAGACATGTTACCTATCCCTGGCTATCAAAATACTGTGAAACCTCATTAGAACGCGATTCATTAATCCGTGGAATCACGTGTCCGTGGAGCCCAAACATTGATTTTAGGATACCAGACTAACAGTGGCTAACAGCCACAAACTCAAAAATGGGCATACAAGATGTATATGTTAATATGTGGAGTTTAAAGATCTTAACTGTCTTATTATAGGGTTTGAGGCACAGTATTCTGTTTTCCTGCTTCCTGAATCATAACATGTATGCATCTGTTCCATGACTTGGCTGTAACGGGGTATGAAATCTTGGACCCCAACTACCGTGTTCTAACAAGGTTTTACTGTATTTCTATATCCAATCTCTTTGAGCACTTTCCAATAATTTACCTACTACTGACATCAGGCTCACCAGCCTATAATTTCCTGGGTTACTTTTCTAGCCTTTTTTAAACAACGGAACAACATGAGATACCCTCCAATCCTCCATCACCTCATCTGTAGCTAAGGACATTTTAAATATATCTGCCAATTTCTTCACTAGCTTTGGTCAAGGTCCAAGGGAATATCTTGTTAGGCACTGGGGATTTATCCACCCTTACTTGCTTTAAGGGACCAAGCACCTCCTCCTCTTTAATATGTATAGGTTCCATGGCCTCAATTCCTGTTTTCCTTACTTCCCTCGACTCGTGCCAGTTTCCTGATTAAATACTGATGTAAAAAACCATTTAAGATCTCTTCCATCTCTTCTGGCTCTATTCATAGTCGACCACTCTGATCTTCAAGGGGACCAATTTTGTCCCTTACTATTCTTTGCTCTTAATATACCTGTAGAAACACTTGGGATTTTCCTTCATATTTTCTGCCAATGCAAACTCACGTCTTCTTTTAGCCCTCCTGATTTCCTTTTTGTTTTTATTTTGCATTTTTTATACTCCTCAAGTACCTCATTTGCTTCTTATTGCCCATACCTGCTATACACCTCTCTCTTCTTAACCAGATTCTCAATATCCCTCAAAAGCAAAGATTCCCTATGCCAGTTAACTTTGCCTTTAATCCAGACAGGAACATACAAACTCTGTACTCTCATAATTTCACCTTTGAGTCCTTCCACTTACTGAACAAATCCTTGCCACAAAACATTTTATCCCAATCCATCCTTTCGAGATCCTTTCTTATTTTCTTAAAATTGGCCTTTCTCCAGTTTAGAATCTCAACCTGAGGACCAGACCTATCTTTATCCATACTTAACTTGAAAGTAATGGCATGATGATCACAGACTGCAAAATGTTCCCCTTCTCATTCTTCTGTCACCTAACCTGACTGGATCTCGAATTCTCCAGTTGATACCTCAAAATATTGATTTGTCTCTTTAATATTTTATCAATAGAATATTAAACTTTTATGAGAATGGTGATTTCAACATTATCTGAACATTTTTAAGCAAGAAGAATTGAAAATACAAATGTCTGGAGTTGGAAACTTCATCTTTATGACAGAACCAATATATGATAGTATTGAGCATTCTATCATCCGAACTTAACCACCTCCCTTAACCGACCAAACTTAACCACCTCCCTTAACCGACCAAACTTAACTTAACCACTTCCCTTAACCGACCAAACTTAACCACTTCCCTTAACCGACCGAACTTAACTTAACCACCTCCCTTAAGCAATTGAACTTAACTTAACCACCTCCCTTAACCGACCAAACTTAACCACCTCCCTTAACCGACCAAACTTAACCACTTCCATTAACCGACCGAACTTAACCACCTCCCTTAACCGACCAAACTTAACTTAACCATCTCCCTTAACCGACCAAACTTAACTTAACCACCTCCCAGTTCTTCTGGAAACAGATCATTTTGTTTTTATTCTTTAAATTTTGACCATGCAGAATTCAGTCAGCTCACACATTCCTTTTAATATTTATACATGGGATGTAGACAACTGCCGCAAGGCAGTATTTATTGTCCATTCACAATGGTCTTTTGTGGTTAAGAGAGAGGATATACAAGTTGTTCAGGCTAGGGAGGTATTTTCCACTTTCCTCCTTGTTGGACATTAACAAGAACATTGGGCTTTGAAGGTAATCCAGCAACTTTCAAAGCAAGCATCTGCAGGTGCAGGGCTGGTTGACTGCATAATGATGGTAGTTTGTGGCCCACACAGCCAGAAAATGACAATAATGATGGTATCTTAGCTTTCCCTGGGGGAACTGAGGCTTTGTGACTATAGAAGCTGTGAGAACAAAATGGCAGAGAGAGACAGACAGTGATGTCTGTGATTTGGTGGTGTAATCATTTTCTCTTCTGACCACCTTTGATTCTCTGCAGAGCTATAATGTTCACAAGATTGTTGCAAAATAAAGGTCATTTGCATAAAGTTCTATCTTATACTTTCAGAAAGTAAATTGCCAAAAATGATAGTCAGTTAAAAGCCCTTGGAAGAAGTGTACAAGATTTTGTTTTTGTTTTCACATGGCATTTCATATCAAAATGCAAAACTTTCAATTTGCTCAGTTTGAACGGAGCAGATGCTCTGAGAGCTTTTAGTTATTTTCCTTGCCTAACTTCTAATCCCACTGTAACCCTTTTATTGTTAAGTAATCCATTGTAACTGTTGAAGTCGAGTTTAATCACCAAAATATAATTAAGAATTATGATTTGGTAAATTTAAAACAAGCAAATAACAAACAGGTGTTGGGAAAAGAACTAAAGTCTGTTTTTTCAGGTCAGGAGGGGAGTGGAGTTCAAAGGGAAAGCTAAAATTAGAATTGTTTCTGAAAAAGCAGAATTTTGCTTCCAAGTAAAACCTCACCACCATAAAAGATAATGCAGGAAAGGGGAAGATTAAAGTCAATGGATCATCAGTGAATTGAACCCAGAATTGTCATGTGCTCATAATATAGGGAGGAGAAAGAGAAAAGGAGTTCTCATGTCTGCTACTACACTGTTACTGTAATATCTCAGCCTTGAGTAAGTGTAGTTTTCTGCAGAACAAGGAATTTAGGACTGCTGAGAAACCAAAAGTCATTCAATTACTGACCTATTGTAAATAAAGGTAGGCGATGGAGATGACTGCATTCTACTGCATCTTCTGTATCTATTCTTAGATACTATAAATTACAAGAACGATTGGAAGTCAGAGGGAGAATGCTATGGAGAATTAAAGTGGCAGGCAGCGGGAAGCTCAAGGTCACCACTGCTGACTAAATCCAAGTGCTCCACAAAGTGATCACCAGACTTCCTTTTGGTTTACCCAAATGTGGAGGCAGCTACAATCACCAAATGCAGTATGGTAGATTAGAAGAAGGGAAAGTGAATCACTGCTTCATCTGGAAAGACTGTCGGAGCTCCAGGATAGTGGGAAGGGAAGAGATGAAAGGACAGGTGCAATTGCAGGTACTACAAGAGAGGGAATTGTAGACAGGATGAACAGTGGACTTGGGAAGCACAAAGGGGGTGATCCCTTTGAAAGGCTGAAAGGGGTAAGGAATAAATGACTGGTGATAGGATCTCGTTGGGGCTGGTGGCAATTATGCAGGATGATCTTTTCATGTGGAGTGAAAGGTAAGGAAAAGGGGAGCTCTGCTCAGGAGGAGAGGGGATGAGAGCATAGGAGCAAGAAATAAATGAGGCATTGTCAAGAACTTTGCCCCAGCGCTAAAAAGGAATGCCACAGTTCAGGGAAGAAAATATAATTTTTGTTCTTGTTTTGAAATGCACGTCATCTAAAGTTACAAAAGATGTATTCGATCTCTATTCCCCTTATCTCTAATTATTGTCCATCTGTATTTGAAGCTGTGCTATTTTGATGATTGACCAAATGACCTATGATTTGAATAATTAGTATAATAGGACACAGATTTTAATTATCTGGCTTTTATTTAGAATGACAGGGTTACCAGAGTAAACCAATAAGCAGTACCTGAACATATGATATTGATTCTGCAATGTGAATGATTGATTGTTCACGCAGTAGGAATTCTCAATATGTAATAAATTCAATCTCCACATTGCATTGGATAATCTGAGAAAGAAAATGTACAACTTAACTCCTATTTCACTTTGTTCTTTCTTAATTATTTTCACATCACGTTCACTTAAAATTAGTGCAGTTACTATTATTTGATACTATTCTGAACTCCTATTTCATTTAGTGTGAGTATCACTTTTAAGGGCTAGTATAGGCTGCATCCATTCATAGCTGCGAAGAGACTGGGAGACAACAGCTAGTACAGGCAGTACCCAAATTCACTACTTTGGAGAGGAGAAAGAACATTTGTTGCTTTTTCCAGGGACAAAGGTGGTGAGGGAGTCATGTGTGTGGAACACTGAAGGAAGCAGCACATTATGACTAACAGCCATCTCATTGAACATGAAGCAAGAATGACTCTGAGTGATAATGGACAATTTGGCTATTCTCCCTGTGAAGGAAAGGAGAAATGCTGCTTCAGATCATGACCAAAGTATGGTCATATAAATGACCTGTATCTGGGTTTTGGAAGCATCATGGAAATCACACTGTTTGTTTCCCCTATGCAAGGAAAAGGGGAGTTGTGACAACTGTTTGAACGAAAGGGTATTTCTTTGCAAGAAACTCGACAAGGATTCATGAGTTTTCTGCAGTCCAGTCACTCACTCCTATCTCCTTTGTTCTTACTTCTGTGCATCAGTTTAAAAGTCTGCATTTCAAAAAAATGGATTTCTAAGACTGAACTTTGGAATGACTTTCCAGAATTGTGCTGTAATGGTTTGGGTATCTCTCATACACATGCACAGTTGGGGTTAAATTTAAATTTAAATTGTTATAAGAGACTCTTAGGCACATGGATGAAAGAAAAATAGAGGGTTATGAGATAGGAGGATTTTAATTTTTTTTTTGTAAGGAATATATAGGTCAACACAACATTGAGGGCCAAAGGGCCTACACTATGCTGTAATGTTTGATGTTCTATTTTATGTGTATGGCACTGTTAAATCATCTGGCTTAGAACAGACTTGATCTGAGCAGGGATGATCTGGAAAAGGATCTTCTAATCCAAATTCAGCAATGATATGGGTCACCAATTGCCATTACCCTTCTGCAGGTGATGATGACCTTCCTTGTCGATTCTGACATTTTTATCATCTAGAAGCATAGCACTGTACATTTCCCTACAGCCATTACTTCCAGGAACATTCCTTGTTGCAGGGAATAAATGAAGCTTGTCAGCTTCTCCATAGTCAATAACAGGTTTTGAATCTCCCACTCACTAAGACCTCAGTGATGATAGACAGTAAGTTCCAAAATACTATGTTATCTGTTGACATAGAAGAATTTGCAGATCTTCAATGTGTCTGAATGCAAAGATGTTACTCCATTGCTCTCATCCTCAAGGCATTCCATCACAGAGTTTCCCACCTCATGAACCTTGTGGAAGAAGAAGCAAGAGATGTCCCAATGGAGTGCCTTTGAATAAGAAGATGATCTTGGAAGATTCTAAGGCAAAGAGTGGGGATTTCTGGCTCCATCTCTCAAAGATCCTCCCTCAAATGCAGAAGTAAAAGATAAGTTTCTCTGGAGTTAATACAATTTGTGCTCTTTCTTGCTTTCAGAACATCTTTGAGGATGAAGTATCTCTTGGTTTTTCCTTAGTTGCTTCCCACCAGTGGACTGGGAAGCCAAGGATAGGCTTCACATTCTCCAGTTTGCTTAATTTCTCTTTAGTTCCTCAACATTCTCTGGGGTCATCCGCTTCAAATTCAACTTCTACATTCCCTGCCGACCTCTGGTTTTCATAAGATTGATTCCAGGCATTGATTCATTAACAACATTCAGTCTGCTCAACCTCTTCCCATTTTGGCAAACCCATTGTACCTGCAATCAATCTCACGATATTTCCTGTACTTCCTCAAACACAGGAGTGCTTTTCCTATGTAGGGTCACCCAACCTGAATTTTTACTCTTACCCAATCCCCATTAATTGGAGTAGACACATCTAAACTTGTGGACAAATCTCTCTGCAATAGAAGCCAAAATATCCTTTAACCTCTTAGTTCCTTGCTGTGCAAGAAAACCTGGGATCCTCGGAACTCCAACATCATTTAATTGTTCACCATTTTTAAAAAAAATCCACATTTCTATTTACTTTCCACCGCATTTTTTTCATGTTATTTTTGATTTGTCAGTTCAGTGCCTCTTTAACCCTGTCCCTTTACGCCATTTTAATGTGTTCAACTTTCCCTTTCCATATCAAGGACCTACTCTTCCTTGCCAGCATTTACTCATTACTCAAATTCACTGTATTTGGCATTAGGGAATAAAGCTGAGGGCTGAGAAATAGTGGTAGTCACAGCCAGATCATTTTCCTGCTGATTTTCTTTGCCTTGAGATAAATGTAAATGTAAACAATGAATTAATTCTTTAAATGTCATCCATGCCCTCTCCAAATCTACCATCAGTCCTACTTTGCTTTGTTTAGATTTGATGCCCATTTTCAGATTGAATTAAATCCCTTTATATTTTACAAAATTCTGTTATTTTATGAAAATAGCTGCCTGAAGCCCCCCCCCCCCCCACCACCCCATGTGCCATCCTCAAATTAATAAAGCCTATTCCCTCATTCTTCATCAGACGGATTTAGTAAGCCATCCCTAGTCGCCCATACTCTTACTCTTCTTATGGTCTGCCTAGTCTAAATATAGATTAAAGATCTCTTGAATATTTTATTTTCCTTATTACCCACACCTCTAACTTCCTAATTTGCAGCCTGCTCTGCAATATCACTATTGTTTGGGGGAACTATATGTAATTTCAATAAATGCCGACTCTCACTTCCTAAACTGAGTTCATCTTATATTTTTGTGCGTTAAAATGCTTCCTCACAATTGTATTTACCTTTCATGTCAGGGCTACCCCGGCTCCATTTCTATTTTGGCTCTCGCCAATTCCCCACCATTATTTAATTTGAAATCTTACTGTTAAATCCTAATTGTTCTATTTACTACAACATTAGTTCCCAGCCACCAACCACCCCTTGCCCCTTCTTCCACAAAGCCTGCCAACAGAACAGCTTTCTTCTTCTTCCTCCAGCACTCACACCAATGGCCATGAATTTCTCTCACGTCAATCCTTGAAATGAGGCAATCCACTCTGGTGACTCAATATAATGCATTAAATTGCCTTTGATCCATCCCATGCAACATCACTTAAATACATTAAAACTCCATATACATCATCACCATAAAATGTGGCCTAGTGGTATGACTACATTAACTACACTTGGGTGGCATTGCTCCATCTGATGCACCAAGGTGATATTGCTTGATCAACCAAACAGGACAGAATTGTTTCATTCAATACATTTGTGCAGCATTATTCATTCAGTCACACTAGAGGGGTATTGTTTAATCAGCTGCACCCAGGAAGCTGTGCTGTATCCCCATCACAGCATGATCAGAATCAGAATTTATTGTCAAGAACAAGTCATGGAATTAGTTGATTTGTGGCAGCGTCACAGTGCAAACATTCATATAAACCACCTTTCAACAATAAATAAAAATAGTGCACAAAAAGTCAAAGGAAAGCAATGGCTTTGGTTCATTGATCATTCAGGAATCTGATGGCAACAGGGAAGAAGCTGTCCTTGTGCTGTTAAGTGCTCGTATTTAGACTCCTGTACCTTTTTTCCCCGATGGTAGCATTGGCCTGGGTGGTGGGGGTCCTTGAGGATAGAGGCTGCTTTCTCAATCAGTACACCCAAGTCACATTGATTGAATCCACCCAGGTGGCTCTGCTTGAACTGAATAACTTGATCTATTGGCTGCAGTACTTAATCTGAGATGCCAGGGGACATTCGATATCTAATCCATTTAGCCAACATTGCTCAATCAGCCATAGGCAGACAAAATGGGTCAATCAACAGTAATAATGGTCTGTCCAAAGGAGCAGCTGACCAGTTGCCAAATAGCATCCTGAGTAGTAATAATAAGTAAGATACACTTTTGTGGCATTGTGTGCTCAGCTCTGTCTTGGTAGCATTGTTATGCATGTTATACCTGGGCTGCATTGCTCAATCAACCACTCCAGTCAATATTGCTGGGTGGCTGTCCATTATCTAACATAGCTATGCAGCATCAGTCTATCAATGGTGCCCAGGCAGCCTTATGCAGTACAGAATATCAGTGTGGCATAGCTGCATCAGCCACAACCAGGCAGTATTGCTTGATCAGCCACACTCAGGCAGCATGACTGCATCAGACTCACCCAGGCAGAAGAATATCACAGGGTTTAAGTAGGTGGTAATTCTCAATTATTTACACCATTTCTCCAAACAGCATAACTCCACCAGTATATCTGAGTGGCATTAGTCAGCCATCTTTTTCCAGGAGTCATTAGCCCACCAATTTCACATGGACTCATTGCTTAATTCAATATATCCAGGCAGCATTGTTCCATGTGACATACCTGAGTAACACTGCTCAGTCAGTTACACCCAAGCACCACTGCTTTATCAGCTCCATCTTGGTGTCATTGTTTTGCCCAGTTCAACCTGCCAATTTTGTTCTATATCTGTATGGCATTCTTCCATCTGATTCACTTGGGAGATGTTACACAACTCACAAATGTCTTCTGTGGAAAGCATTGATCTATTTCTACATCTACCCAGCCAGTGTTTTTACATCTAATATTTCTCAGTAGTCTCACTCAATCACCTGTGCCCATGGGGCATCATTCTATCAACTGCACTCAGACAGCATTAGACACTAAGTTCTACAGAAATGGCATTATTCAATCCAAAAATCACCTGACTGCTTGGTCCATCTGACATACCCAGGTAGCTTTGCACAACTGGCTACAGCTAGGCAGAATTGTTTGCCACTAGCCAATAGCATTAATGCTCACCCAACTCCAGTCCACTGGCATTGCTCCATTGAGCAGCCTCACAGCCCAGGTATAGCTGCTAATCACTTGCAGTCAAAAAAACATTCCTCCAACCTCATTCCAATGCCACTATGTGGCTTCACTTGATCTGATATACTTGGACAGTTTCACTCAATCCATTCCACCCATTCAATCTCACTCTGTCCAATCAAGCTGGCAGCCTCATATGAACCAATCAACCAGACTGCTAAACTCGATCCAATCAATTGGCAGCCTCACTCAATTCAATCAATATAGACAACTTCACACTATCCAATCAACCAGGCAGCCTCATTCAATCCAACCATCCCATATATCCTCGCTCAATCTGATCTACCCACACAGACTCACTTGATCTGTTCTGCCTGTGTAATCTCATTTAGCTTGATCTACCCGGACACCTTCACTTGGTCTGATCTTCCCGAAAACCTCATTCAATTGAGGCTACCCACATGGCCTCACTTGATCAATGCATCCGATGGCTTTGCTTGAGAAATTAAACTGAGGCAACATTGCTCTTTCTGATAACTCTAAGTAGCACCGCTAATCCATTGCACCAGACAGGATGGACAACTGCTTTGTGGAGAAAGGCTAAAAACAAATCTTGTAGGTTTCATATTGTGTATCACAATTTTAATCAACTGCTGTGGTTTCATCTTATTTCTTTAATTACATAACTATCATCTTTAGTGAAATTTAAAGAAGGGAAAGAAAATTATGAGAATTTGCAATTCTTTCCATTACTGATATTTCTTTCAATCTGTAAAGTTCACCTGTCTAAATAATCATTCAATACGAATGAACGCATGGTCTGATGACTATAACTCCTAGTAATACGATTACAGGACTCTCTGAAATGGCTTAACCCCAGTGGCCTGCATTATTTATCTGGATCACTGCATATGGCACGGATTTAGCTGCTAGTTACAAAAGTAAAGCAGTTTAATATACTTACTGTCAACTAAGAAACAGAAGATTCTTTATTTTATAAATATTGTTAGTATAAGGTTTGTCTTACATTTAAGGTAAATGTTGGTTCAAAGCCAATCAAATGCACAGCAGTAAAACACAAGAGTTCTTAACCTCTGTCATAAATATTTAATCAATTGTCTTCAAAACCACGTGGATTAGCATTATGGGCTGCCGTGAGGGATTTGTGTTATTCAGTTTTATTTGTCTGAATCACACAGTAAGTATATAGATAAATAATTACATTTTGGAGACCTGCAGTATACCTCCATATATTCTTACTTGACAGTTGTCAAAAAGAAACACTGAAATTTGAAAATAAAAACTGCTACAATTTAATAATAAAACTATTGATTTTTTTTCACTTGCCAGATTCTCTTGGGGCTTTGAGAAAGCAGTAGCCCAGAGCGAAGCAGATGATGATCTGCTTCAGTATAAAGCTATAGAATCTGAAAGTCATGAGTTTGTCTCACAGGAAGAAGCCAGCTAATGTTCTGACCCACCAGTAATATGAAAAGCCCTTGGGGACACCAAAACTAATGTAAGCAGCAAACTTTACACTTGAATTCAAGTAGCTATGTTTAGCCAGCAAGCATTACTAGCCCAATTACGGCATTCAATGAGAGCAATGGTTCTTTGTTCGTAAGGGTGTCAAGGAATATGGTCAAGGGCCCGAATAACCTACTCTTGTTCCAAATAACATTGAAGACCCTGTAAATTGTCAATTTATTCAATCACTGGATAATCTCCTTCATTAATAATGAAAATATTTGAAGTATTTAATGATTTAAAGGAAGTAAAGTAAAATGTATTTTCCATTCCAAATGTGGCTTTGAACATTTTAAATTAAACTTCACACTTCATTTTTTATGCTAACACTAGCCCAGAGCATTTTCCTCTTCCACTTCCATGAATCCATTCTCAGATCTCAGCCTTTAGAATCTGACATTGAGCTGAACATACACCTACAAGCTCTTTTAAAATGCGAGCGAGCCAGTTTTAGTTTTAATTATATGATCATAACATCATTGTGCTTAACAGAAATCAAAGGGTTTTCAACTGCACTAATGAATTTGGTGTGGACATTAAACTACCACAATAAAGTTCCACCCAAGCTGTTACTACAAAGAAGAATTCAGTACCACTTAAAATTCACTTTAAAAAATTGTTTACTGATTGTACACATTAATTCAGAAATAAAAAGCTTTTAAACTCCTTCAGCATCTGTCATTCTCAGAGAAATGTATTATTGTTTGTACTGACCCCTTCCAAATTGTTAGCACATATACAAAGGCAAACCTTACCAGTAATACTAAAGAGTCCACATCTGACACAGTTTAGCAGCCAGATTTAGTTTTACCCCCTTTAGTACCAAAATGAAATTGTCTCACCTCTTATAAGTGGGGGCTGCCTTTCCATCAGCTCCGTAGACGTTCAGTTGTCGAACAGGGTTCCCTGTACTTCCCTGAGTAATCACCACAGCTGAAGCTCTGATTATTGGCTCTAAGAGATCTTTGTCCTTGCAAGGTCAGCAAGCATTTCAACAAACCCTCACTCCTGGAACTAACTGATCTTGCACAGGAATCAATGATGATTTCTCTGGATGTCTTCTTAAAGTTCGAAGGCAGTTTTACAATTATACAAGATGCGTATATTTCAGTAACATGCCCAGCATATATCAGAGAATAGCTCAAGGGTTTGGCACAATGTTTATAAAAAGAATACAATGTATATAGAGTTGAAGACTGCAGCTTCTCAACTGCACATACAGTGACACAAGATTGAGAGAGAAGAAAAGAGAAATGATCCAATTATGGGAATCTTTTCTTCCATTATGTAAAGTGCTATCTGGTGACGTGGTACTGTGAGTAGCAGCATCCTTTCAAGCTAAATGCTTCTAATGTCTTTTTTTCACTTTTAACGCTTTTACTGTGGTAAGCAATCTTTGTACCTGTGCTAACGATTTAGAAAAAGTCAGTACATTTCTCTGAGAATGACAGATGCTGAGGGAGACAGGTAGGAAATTACTCCCATTTTGTGATGCAGAGAAAGTCCTTTAAATATTTTTTTGAAGGTTTGTTAAATTGTAAAATTAACAATAATTGTGAATAGTGTTAACCAAGCTGAGTTATGAAGGCTATTTGCAAAGCAAATAAAAACAGGAAAATAGAATTTTAAGTATTTTAATTTCACTATGCTGTATTCAAGTTGTAATTAATCAATGTCACATCTGGTATACCTTTTTCACATTCAGCTTGTGAGACAGTCAGTTAGTGGAAACTCTCCATGCAAGTTGTCATTAGGTCCTTTCAAACTGTCATGTAAAATGGGGTTAACCTGGCAAAGTACATGGTTAGTGACCCAGTTATGTGGCAATTTGAAAAGGTCCAACCAGGTCAACTTGGTCAGAATCCAACAGGGACCCTGATCTACCTCAGAGGTGGTCAGGGAACCCAATGAAAATTACCCAGGTGTCCTGGTCTGGCAGTTAAAAAGGGAAATGGCTGACCTGGTTACTATAGTGATGTCAGTGCTTGCGAGCTTGCGTTACAGGAAAACTCCTGGTTGAAGTGCTGCTGCCATGATCCGGGGAGGGGGAGAGGGGAGAGTGGGGACTGTGATCGGAGGGAGGCAGGTCACTGCCACGATCGGGGAGAGTGGGGGAGCAGCAATGTTCTGCTGCTGCAAATGCTGCCCTGGTTCACGCCGGCACTCAATAGGGGAACAGTATGGGAGAATATGGGTAAGGAAAATATCCATTGCTCCCGCACTCCCACATTGATCTGTTGCCACAAACTGGAGTGGCATGTTGTGGCAGCAACCACCCGCCCCCATCCCATTTGTGGCAGCAGCAATTTGTGGGGTGGGGGTGGCAACTGTGGGGAGATGGTGGCAACTGAAGGGGGTGGCAACTGCAGGGGGAGGGGTGGCTAATGATGGCTGGTGGGGTTGGGGGAGACTGACAGCCTGATAGTTCCCGTGAGTGGGTGATGCGTCACTTACAGCGTCATCATGGGGACAGGATCCCCCTTAAATTGCCGGGTTGGTGACTTAACAAGTAGGTTTGTCTTCAATTTGAAAGGTACATCCTGAACCCTAGACCCAGTAATCGCACTCAGGTCCCAGGAAGACTGCAGTTTGTCCCACTCAAAGCATTGCAAACGCACAATACCACTTCTCACCTGCTTCCATTGCTTAAAACTTTGCTTGGGTACTCCTGATGAGTCAGAAACCAATCTTCCCTCAGGCCAAAGGGATAACAACAATCCTTACAACATCTTCCAAGATATACTGTGGTGTAGGGTAGTCATTCTCAACCTTCTTCCGGCTATGCTCCCTCCCCTCCCCATCCCCCACCCCACCCCTGCACTCTGGTAAATGTCGATGGGCCCTCCTGGGGGCCACAGCACCCTCGTTGGGGATAGCTGGTCTAGGGCATGAAATTTATTCCATCCCCTCACTATTTTGCCATAGTTTATTTACATAATTTCAATTGCTAAATATTCTTTTACCACCGTCTCAGACAGTGCATTCCAGAGCACAACTTACTGCATAAATGTTTCATCCCCTCATCTTATCTAATTTTTTTACCAATTATATTTATCTGTGTCCTCAGATTACCAACTCTTCCACCCCCAGAAACATTTTTTTCCTTACTTACTCTTTGAAAATTCTTCAGGATTTTTGAATATTTGCAGTAAATCTTCTGTTAACCTTCTCTACTGTGAGGATAATCCAGCTTCTCCATTTTCCCATCATTATGATTGTACACATTTCAGTAACACCCAGTAGATCTTCTCTGCACCCTGTCAAAAACTTTCTATCCTTTCCTAGAGCATGCTAGACAAAATTTTCTTCAGTATTCTGAATGGATTCTCACCGATGTTTCACAAAGTCTTTGTATAACATATTTGCTTTTGTACTCTGTTCTTCAATTTATAAAGTCAAGAATCCTTTGTCATTTTAATAGCATTAGTTATGATCTTCCATAATTCTCTGGCTAATGGAAAACTGCATTCAAGAAGGCAAAGAGCAGGAAACTGCTCTAACTATATATCTAACTATATTTAGAAAGTTTTCGATTCCATTAAAGAGAAAGTATGCCCTCTAACAAACATGCCAAACATTACTAGTCCCTTATTTCTTCAATGCTGTCATTCCTTTGTAGTCCTCTTGGACTCAGTTGACTCTTACAATGTCCCTGTGCTAGGCTAGTCCAAAAGGTTGGAGCCCCTCGGATTCAAAACAAGTTGGAAAATGTTTGCTAAGAGGAGGCAGGGAATGATAGTGGTGTACACAGGGACTGATAATGTGAACTTTACTGTTTACTATATACATTTATGACTTATATATGAATGTAGAGAAGGTATAATTATTAAGTTTGCAGGCAATACTAAAATTGATGATGTTGATTGTGGGGAGGATGATATGAGGTAACAGAATGAAACTGACCAACTGTAGCAATGACAAATAGAGTTTAGTTCCGAGAGGTACCAGTTGATAGATTCTAATAAAGATAGAACATACACTGGGAATGGTTTTGAGAAACAGAGGGAACCTGATACATAAGTCCATAGATCCCTGAAGGTGGTAGCATGGATGGATAAGGTGATGAAAAATACACGTGGGATGCTTGCCTTCATGAGTTGGGGCATAGAATATAAGTACATGGTACAACTTTGGAACTTTGGTTGTACGTAATACACAAATGTGTTTGAGAAACTCAGCAGGTCCAACAGCATCTACAGAAAATAAAGATTGCCCTTTACTTCCTATGAATGTTGCATGACCTACTGAGTTTCTCCAGCACTTCTACGTATTACATTAATGACAACCCCAACATCTGCAGACTTTCCAGTTTAACAGGAGTATTATGCATGCATTTGGTCACAACATTACAGGAAGGGCATAAATATGCTGAAGAGAGTGTGCAGAGGAAAGGTACCATGATGTTGCCTGGGATGGAAAGCTGCAATTATGAGAAAATTGGATGACCTAGGTTTGTTTCCTTTGAAGCTGAGGAGGATGAGGGGAATGCTGAAAGATGGATCCAGAATGATGAGTAGTAGCACAGGTTGCATAAAAAATAAGACACCTCTATTTCTCCAGAATAGATATCTGAAACTAAAGGGCACAGACTTAAGATGAATAGAAAGAGGATTAGAGGGAATCGGAGGAAAAGATGCAATCCGAATGCACTACCAGAACATGGAGGGAGTTACTCTGGTGTTTGGAAAGTATTTGGACAAGCACTTGAATTGCTAAGGCAAAATAAGGAGTCAACTATTCAGAAAAGAAACTAGAAATTTCTTCATGCAGAGGATAGTAAGTGCCTGGAATTCTCAACCCAGGAGGGTTTGTGGAGGTTCAGTCATCTGGTATAATTGAGACAGAGAATCAAATGGTGCTGTGTTCGACAATCCGCCATGATGGGACAGGCACAAGAGCTTGGATGGTCTCCTCTTCACTCTCTTACATTCTGAGAAGTTATTAGCTCGCAGTGCAACAGGAACCTTTGCAAAGATCAAATTCTGCGCTTGATGATTTCAGTGAACTAAAAACTACAAGAGATTACTTTGGAGAATGAAAAATGATGTAAGAGGTCAGATCATGGGTTAAAGTTGGGAGCCATGATGAATACAGGAAGAACCAACTAAAGCTGAGCAAGCTAAAAAACAATTGTGGTTCATAAAGTGTCCTTCATGGTTACTTAATTACTAGAGATGAGGTCAAGTCAAATCCATCAAATGTCCATACAGTGAAGGAGATGCTAATTACATCGGATTCTGCAGGGCTATAAGACCTTCTGGGAGTCTTCAACTCTCTGAGCAAGTACCTGCCATATCAGAGTAGCAGGTGTAAGTCAATCAGGCATCTGACCATAAAAGTTGTGGAATAATATTCGTTCAATTTTCATGAGCAAATGACCAAACCAATTAAGGAAACAACTGTATCAGACCCATATTGTGACACATTGGTGATAAGTAGATGGCTTAGAAAGTATCTTGGAGCAACCATCTTTCAAGCAATCAGTTGAAAGCATTTAGAGGTAAAGCACTGATGGTCATTAACAAACTCAAATATAATTTTGCCAGAGATGGCCTGCCTGAAGTACTGATCACTGATAATGGACTGCAATTCACAGAAGAGGATTTTGTGCTGTTCGCAGAGAAAGATGCTCCCTGCAGCACACTACTAATTGCTAATCACTGATTTCTAACCAGAGAAATCTCCATTTATCCCAAATGGATTTATCCATTTATTGATTAAACAATCCTCTGTCTATTCTAATGCATTAGGACCC
The DNA here is from genome assembly GCF_036971445.1 of Narcine bancroftii. NCBI lineage: Eukaryota > Metazoa > Chordata > Chondrichthyes > Torpediniformes > Narcinidae > Narcine > Narcine bancroftii. The sequence goes on from NC_091469.1 coordinate 46,718,701, forward strand.
CTCCCCACCCCCCCCCCCCCCCCCCCCCCCCCCCCCCCCCCCCCGCTCTGCTCTTCCTTATCTCATGCATATTGAGAGGTAAAGAATAATAACAATGGTGAGGGTTAGAGCATGGAACAAATTGATATGTCAAACCCAGTCCTCATGGTGTCAGGAGGTGTGCTATAATTGGGTGGAGAGGTGGATGGGTCAGCAAAAAAAAAACCAAGGTGAATATTTTATAAACTTGACAGACTTTCTGGACCAGGAAGACTCTGTTGTTTTGGGGAAATGCCCAAGAACTGTTATTGCCAGAAGGAAATGTCCCATGTTCCCTTGCAATACTCCAAGAGAAGTGTGGCATGGTTGATGGTATCATATTATGCATTTACAACGTGTGTATGGAAATTCATATGGAAATTGCATCATGGGCCCCAGCACGGCCAACCCCAAAGCTACACTGCCAAATTTCCAGAGAGACAAAATTATGCAGAGGTTGAAAATTGATTCAGTTGTCAAATGCTGAAAAGTAATTATGTTTTTTCAAATATATAATTCCACAAAGATAGTAGGGTTCAAAATAAATGTTCATAAAAATGTAATTATGTCTAAAATGCAACATACATTGTCATAAATTGTCTGAATATCCACAATAACCAGAGGTAAATGCAAATAAATTTTCTGAGAACATGTAAGAGCATTTGAATTATGTTCCTTCGGTCCTGTCTTTAGCAGTATTTTGATGTGCAGTGAGAATTAGAATAAACAAAGTCCTTCTAGCTGGTACATAATTCAGTTATTAGGTCCTTTCAAAGAGGTTATTTCAAAACCTCTTGAATTACCAAATCATTGCTACAATAAGATTTCCATTAAATTCTGGCTTTACACTCCTAAAATGAACTATAACCTGAAACATTTATATTTGAGGGCTTAAGTGATTCCAATGCCCAAAAATGCACTTCCTGTCATAATTCTTCTTAAATTTTTTTTTTAGACGTGCAGCACGGTAACAGGCCCTTTCAGCCACCCAATTGCACCCAGTTGACCTACAATCCCTAATACATTTTGAAGGGTGGGAGTAAACCAGAGCACCTGGAGGAAACCCACGCAGATACAGGGAGAACATACAAACTCCTTCCAGGCAACACTGGATTTGAACCTCAGTCCCAATTACTGGCACTGTAACAGCATTGAGCTAAACTCTACCCTAACAATACTGCCCTCTTTGATGCTCTTGAGTTGGAAGCAGACTGTGCTGCTTCACCATTCCCAATTTTGTGTATGGCTGAAAGAAAGATTTATAATACACCTTTCGTGACAATACAGTTTCATCAGAAATGAATTAAAGTTTAAATGGTTCAGTTTTGTGGACAGGTTTCAACATTTTTCTTATAGATCAGTGAGTTTAGAATGTTGTTCCAATAGAGCTGTTTAAAACGATGGAACAATTGGGCAGGTTGTATGTTGATATATGTTATTTTCTCTGGTGAGGGAGATCAGGAACAAGAGACAACAAAATTAGACAATTTTTAAACAAAAATCAGGATACAGTGTTTTTACACACCAGGTTTTGCAACTGTGAAATTATCTTCTTCAAATCCTGTATTATCGGCAAAATTGAATTTTTCAAGGCTGAGATCAACATTGTTAGGTAAGGGTGTCAAAGAATATGGATCATCAGTGCGTCATAGCAATCCTGAGGGATAATGACTCCACTGGTCCCTGTTCTCAGCATCCTTGTCCCAAATATTATATATTTCTAAAAGTGCTTTATCTAGTATTTTACAAAATTAGTTGAACTATATCCAGCATTCAATACAGTACACCTTACAATTATAAGTACATTAAAGAATGCTGCAAAAACAATCAATGGTCAGTAAATCAAAATAAATCATTCACGCATCTCCTTAATGATACCAAACAATCCACTGGTGATAGAAGGATTGCTGTGTCTGCAGTATTACTATAGCTCAGGGAAAACAAAGTTCTTTATTTAATTATTACCTCCTTCCTTAAACCTTTGGCTCATGAAAACAAACAGGAAGGAAAAGAAAGTGTTGTTAAAATCTGTGCCTTCTGGTCAACACACTAACCATCTCTGCAACGATGTGTACACTCATTCTTTTCGTTACCATAAAGCCCGGTCAGTGTTGGGTCTATGTAAACTTTGGACAAAAGGGGGCTGTGAAACCTCTGTTTTATCAGAGAATGTGACCAAAAACTATTGTGTTAATCTGAGGGCAGATCTATACTCATACAATTGCGATGATTTATGCTTGAATTGTATTAAATATGGGTGTGAATGTGTTTTAAACAATATATTTGAGGCAAACTGCTCTAGATCCAAATCCTGCCTTGTCCCGACTTTGGTCATACACAAAACATGCTTTACTTACTGCTGCTTGTTCCAGACTAATTTCAAAGGTTCTGGGTAGAAACCTGTTCTCGCTCACTTATACTAAATGTGGAATTTAGCCCCAGCTGTAAAATGTACTCTTGTTCTAAAAGTCAGTTCCATTGAAGTCAATGTGGGCAATCTGTTCATTCATCCTGAATCTAAAGAGATACAATTGGTCTGAGCAGGTCCCAGCAGATTGGAAGACAGCAAATGACACACCACTTTTTAAAAAGGGATGTAGGCAGAAGATGGGTAACTATTGATCAGTTAGCTTAATGTCTGTAGTCGGGAAAATGCTTGAAGCTGTCATTAAGGATAAAATAGCAAGACATTTAGAACGAAGGGGTTCCATCAGGCAGACACAGCATGAATTCAGAAAGGGGAGGTATTGTTTGACAAACTTGTTTGGAAACAAGTTCTTTGAGTCTATAATGGGTGTGATAGGTAGGGGAACAGGTTGATGTTGTATATTTGGATTTCCAGAAGGTGTTTGATAAGGTGCTGAACAAGAGCCTTATCAATAAGATACAGATGAATGGAGTCGGGGAAGTATATTGACATGGAATGAGGATTGGTTAACTGACAGAAGGCAGAGTCGGGATAAATAGGTGTTTTTCTGATTGGCAGACAGTGGTAAGTGGGGGGCCGCAGGGGTTGGTGGTGGGCCCACAGCTGTTCACCATTTGCATTGATGATTTGGAAGAGGGGACAGAGTAGTGTAGCCAAGTTTGTGGATGATACTAAATTGAGTGGAAAAGCAAATTATTCAAAGGATGTGGAGAGGCTGCGGAAGGATATAGTTAAATTAGGTGAGTGGGCAATGGTCCGGCAGATGGAGTACAATGTTGGTAAGGTCATCCACTTGGTAGGAAAAATAGGAGAGCGGATTATTATTTAAATGGTGAAAAACTGCAGCATGTTGTAATACAGAAGGACTTGGGAGTGCTTATGCATGAATCATAAAAAGTTGGGTTTCAGGTACAACAGGTTATTAAGAAGGCAAATGAAATGTTGGCCTTCATCACTAGAGGAATTGAATTGAATTCAAGAGCAGGAAGGTCATGCTGAAACTATACAAGGTACTGGTGAGGCCACACCTGGAGTACTGTGTGCAGTTCTGGTCTCCATACTTGAGGAAGGATATACTGGCCTTGGAGGCAGTCCAGAGGAGGTTCACCAGGTTGATCTCGGAGATGAGGGAGTTGACCTACAAGGAGAGATTTAATTGTCTGGGATTATACTCACTCAAATTCAGAAGACTGAGAGGAGATCTTTTTGAAACATATAAAATTATGAAAGAGATTGATAAAATAGAGGCAGAAAAATTGTTTTCACTGGTAGGTGAGACCAGAACTAAAGGACACAGCCTCAAGATTCAGGGGAGTAGATTTAAGATGGCGATGAGGAAAAAACTATTTTTCCCAGAGAGTAGTGAATCTCTGGAATTCTCTACCCAGGGAAGTGGTTGAGGCTACTTCATAAAATATATTTAAGGTTTAGTTAGATAGATTTTTACATAAAAAAGGATTTAAGAGATATGGGGAAAAGGCAGCTAGGTGGAGTTGAGTCAATGATCAGATCAGCCATGATCATATTGAATGGTGGAGCAGGCTCGATGGGCCGAATGGCCTACTCCTGTTCCTACTTCTTGAGATCTTATGTTATGTAGTGGTTAGAGAGTTTGAAGAAGGTATACCAGGGTATTTAGTTAGTGTGATGTAGATTTAGAATGTAAGTATAGCAATCATTCAAAACAATTGGTTAGGTTTAAGGAAATCAATTAGTCTTGGGGAATTTTGACCTTTATCTCAAAGAATGTGAAATTTGAGCAAGTGATCTCTCTTCTTCAATTGCATGGATTCTTAGTGCTCAGAATCTATTTGGTATGCAGGGATATCATTCTTTGAGGCATAGACTAGAATGCCTATACCATCTTAAGTAATCCCTTACTAATCACAGAGCACCTATGGCAAAGAGATCACTTAAAGTGGTATATGAGAGGAAAGAAAAAATTTGAAAACCAATGTTTTAGTCATACCTAATTGTCTTGTTATGTGCACGATTTCATAACTCCAAAGGAAATGGGCCAATAACAATTTTTCTCAAGCAAAATATTTTCAGAAACAATTTGGTCCAGAGCAGTGATTTACTCACATACCACCATAGGTCATCCCTTACAAATCACAGGACACCTATTAGCATAGGGATGACTTACATTAGTATGTGAATGGAAAGAAAAAGTGTGAAAACCACTGGACTAGAAGGACACTAGAGCTTCTGGGAATTGACCAGCGAAAAAAAAATTGTATAAACTTAGTTTGTATTTTCCGAGTATAGCTGACTGAAGAGTAATCGAGAAAAGTATTTTAAACTTTTCAGAATCAGAATCAGAATTTATTGTCATGAGCAAATCACGAAATTTGGTGTTTTGCACATTAATATAAACCACCTTACAACAATAAATTATTCAGGAATTTGATGGCAGTGGGGGAAAAGCTGTCCTTGTGCCGCTGAGTGCTTGTCTTTAGGTTCCTGAACCTTTTTCCTGATGATAGCAAAGTGAAGAGGGCATGGTCTAAGTGGTGGTGGGGTCTTGAGGACAGAGGATAGAGGCTTTTTAAAGACACTGCCTCATGTAGATATCCTCAATGGAGTGAAGTCTGGTGCCTGTGATGTTGCAGGCCAAGTTAACAACCCTCTGGAGATTTTTCTTGTCCTGAGAGTTGGCTCCTTTTAATGAATTCAATAGGATAAATATCAAGGAATGTTGTAGGGATATTTTCTTTTCGTGACATAAAGAACTAAAGGATCAAACTTAAAATTACATCCATGCTGAATGGGAATTAATATTAAGAAGCTTTAGAAATAATCCATGTGAAATTAATTTAATTGAAATTCAATGAATAAAATGAACTCTTTCACCACTGATACATTTGCAGTTTTTAGCTACAGAATACCATCAAGGTAGTTAGAGTCTGTACAAACTAAACATTTTCGACAATTAAATTCACCTATCATGACCTAAATCCATAAAGGGCTTGAGAGGTTGATATTTTATGGATGCTGAATGATTTGCTGAGTTCCTCCAAAACATTTGTAGTACTGCTCATGATGTGAAGTAGATGGGGTATTTTTCTGGCTCACTGTCTAAAACAAAGGGGGTCACTATTCAAGATAATGATCATCTATTCAATACAGAGCTGAGAAGAAAGTTCATTACTGAGGAGTAGTGAATCTTTGAAACTCACTACATATGAGGGCTGTTGAGGATCATTTACTGGCCTAGGTTAGACAAAAATCAATAGGTTTGTAGATATTAAGGGAATCAGATTTCAGATTTATTGTCAGAGTACATACATGACATCACATACAACCCTGAGATTCCTTTTTCCTGCCGGAGTGGCAGATTTACCACTAATTGGTTGTGCAAAAAATAAACTGTACACCGTGTAATGATGTAAAAAAATAAAGAACTGTAAACAGATAATGAATGTAAAAAAACTGTGCAAAACAGAGAGAACAAAGAAAATCAATAAAGTGCACAAATAAGACTCCTTAAATGAGTCTCTGATTGACTTTGGTCGTTGAGGAGTCTGATGGTGGAGGGGTAGCAGCTATTCCTGAACCTGGTGGTGAGAGATGTGTGGCACCAATATCTTGTTCCTGATGGCAGCAGTGAGAACAGAGCATGTGCTGGGTGGTGTGGGTCTTTGATAATTGCTGCTCCCCTCCAACAGCAGCATTCCTTATATACTCAATAGTGGTGAGGGTTTTGCCTATAATGTTCTGGGCTGTACAATCAGGGGTAATAGTGTTCCCATACTTGATGCAGCCAGTCAGCACACTTTCCATCACACCTCTGAAGAAATTTGCCAGTGTTTCTGGTGTCATACCAAACTTTCGCAAATTCCTGAGGAAGTAAAGGTGCTGACGTGCTTTCTTCAGGATGTCATTGGTGTGTTGGGTCCAGGAAAGATCCTCTGAGATAGTGACTCCCAAGGACTTAAATTTGCTCACCCTCTCCACCAGTCCAGCAAAGTGGTGTTGAAGCAAAGGATTAACCATGAATCTTTTTTGAATGGCAGGGCATTCATAAGATGATCAATGACCTAATCTTGATTCTTATGTTCACATGATATCTTGGGCGATCACTTCTCTAGGAAGCAAACCTGCTCTGAATCTTTTTATGACTCCTTCCTTGGTACCATCTGAAAATACATCTCATTAATAACTAACTCATGGTAGGCAAGCAGAGTTCCCAATTCATTGATTGGCAACTGCTTGTCAACCATTGAGTTAGTTATTAATGATATGTGCTTTCAGATGGTACCAAGGAAGGAGTCATAAAAGGGTTCAGAGCAGGTTCACAAACCAATATTTCAAAGGAGAAATTGTTCATAAACCAATGCTTAGCACACATGGGCAACACCCAGATAAAAGCATAATGAACCAGTGAAAGCTATTTCACGTACATTTTACAGTGATTACTTCAAATTCGCAGCAGAGGGCACCAGTATAACATGATAAAGGGCCTGTAGCTCCTGTTGTAAGCTGATAGGCTGGCCTTGTCAGTGGTAGAACTGACAAAAGATACCACTCTGCCATGGCAAAAAGATTACACTGGACAATAAAGATTTTGCTTCCTGAACACATTTGGGTGTACTTTATGTATTTTGGGCTGCTGGTCATGAAAATTACCTTAAAATTTTCTTATTGAATACCGTTTTTTTTAGATATAACCTATTTTTGTGATTTCTTGTTTTATTTTAAATCTACTTCAAGCATGGAAAACCATGAAGTCCAACATGTAATTTAAAATTAATTTTCTGCATTTGCACTTGGTGCAGTCAGTGATGAATATGGTAAAAGTTTCACCAGAACATTGTGATTATGTCTGGCTATTGCACACTGATATGAGAGGCAAGAGATACTGAGTACAAATAAAAATCAGTGGAAAAATATTTTTAGGTCAGTTGAGCTAACACAATGTGTCAGCATCATTATGCGATTAAACATGCTAAAATCAATAAAAGTTAATTTAATGTTTTTCCAACTTCCTGTGTGATACATCAAATCTGAAATTATCTTTGTGTTCAGCTTGCAGTTGTCTATCATTATCCCCAATTATTTTTTCAGGAAGCAAACCTTCTGAAAAAAATTGTTGTCCAGTGGAAACAGTTCAAGGACGTTTTCCATCATTCCTTGAATAAATGTAATATCTCCAGCAACTCATATGAATTCTGGCCTTGCCCATTCAAAATGGTAAAGGAACATTCACATTGGTACTGAAATATTCAAAGCCACTTAATGAGTGCTCATTCTCATAGGATATGTGGAAGGAATGCACCATCTCACAATCTACCAACCACTCGCCCATCAAGAAAGTCTTTCATGAAAGAATCTGCAGGTGCAACACTGGCTCATCTGCCACTTCAGAACTGCAATGAGGGCAAGTTATCCTTGAGGTGCCTCCCTAGAAGAAGGAAGTTATATGGTGTCATTGACCAGCTAGGTTTTATCTGTACTTCAGGTAAAACAGAAAGTGCCAGAAATATTTAACACACTCAGGCAATGTCCCTGGAGCAAGAATATGAGTTAATGTTTCAGATCAATGTCCTTTCTTGAGAACAGAGAAAATTTACAAATTAAACATGTATTAATTTGCAGTCTGGGAAAGCAATAGAGAGATCAAAGGCCATAAAACTAAAAGACATCGGAGCAGAAATAGACTATTCAGCTCATTGAGTCTGTCCTGCCATTTAACCATATTCTCCAACCCCACTGCCTGACTTATTTTTTTGAATATTTTATTTTTGATTTTCCAAGACTCACACAAATCCAAAACAACAGTACTACCTTCTCAACAATGATGCATTACATTCAGAGTCCATTCCCCACCCCTCTCCCTTCGCTCCCATACCTAATATCACAAGGAAACGGAACAATAAAAAAGAAGAAATGTATTGTCTTATATTAAGAAATTAAGAGTGGATATTGCTTTTTTACAAGAAAACTCATTTAACTGAAAGAGAACACCTAAAATTGAAAAGAATTTGGGTAGATCAGGCAGTTTTTTTTCTTCTTTTAACTCTAAAGCCAGGGGAGTAGTGATTTTATTTAAGAAAAATTTACCATTTAAAGTTCAAAGAGTGTGACTACAGCCCCGCAGGTAGATATATAATGGTAAATTGTCAAATATTTTCTGAGGAATGGACTTTATTAAATATATACCCACCAAATTTAGACGATAAAAAATTCATTCAAGATACTTTTTTTAATTTGGAAGATGCTTTTGAAAATATTTTAGTAGAAGGTGATTTCAGTTTTTGTTGGGATCCTTTATTAGATTGATTTTCAAGAACAATAGTTAAATCTAAAGCAGCTAAAACTATGTTATATTTAATGAAGGATTTAAACTTAGTGGATATATGGAGAAAGAAACATCCTAGGGAGAGATTATTCTTTATATTCTGATAGATTTGATTCATATTCTAGAATTGACTTATTTTTACTTTCAATTCAAATGACACAAGTGATGTTGATGCCTGTTGAAAATGACTCATTTTATTTTAATTTAATTTAAGGATACAGCAAATATATCAGGTCCCTCTGGCTCACAAGCCCACCCAATTACATTCATGTGACCAATTGATCTACCAACTCCATACATCTTGCAATGTGGAAACTGGAGCTCCCGGAAGAACTCATGTGGACATGGGAAAACATACAAACCCTTTACGGACAGTGAAGAATTCAAACCCAGGTTGCTACCACTATAACAGCATTGTGCTGACCTCTACACTAACCGCTTCGGGGATGTTTAGAACAAATGTACGTAGAAGGCAAATAAAATGTGAATTTTCAGAAGAAAAGAAAGAACTAAAAATGCTGGAAATGTGAGTTATTGGAATGGCCGATTATCTGAAATCATTCCTTTATGACATTGCCTATCAGCCAGGAGCTCTTGATGAACCTCCAGACATTCTCCACAGACCAGCCAACTGCAGTCTCTGCATAATGAGATCTGCGAGCCAGGGGTACCCGCATGGCTCATTTTGTCAAGGTGCGCAATCTTCCCTACTGCATGCAAAACATCAGGAAAATGACCAGGTCTTACCAGATCTACATGGAGTGCAAGCTGCACATCTACCACACTGCAAAGGTGCTCCTGATCAATTCATCCAGGCCCTTCGAACGGCTAGTGTTAATTTTAAGGGACCTTTCCCTTCCACGAATGGGAACACTTTCTTCCTATCATTGATGAATACTCCCCCCTTCCTGTTCGCCATTCTGTGTCCAGGCACATCCACTTCATCAGTCATAAAGGCCCTAGATTCCATTTTTGCCCTGTTTGGGTATCCTGATTATATTCATAGCCACTGGGGCTCATCCTTTATGAGTGCAAGCTACATTAGTACATCCTGGTGAGGGGCATCCCATCCAGCAGGACTATGAACTACAACCCCCTGGGGAACGGGCAGGTTGAAAAGGAAAATGCCATGGTCTGGAATGCCATCAAACTGGCCCTGAAGTTAAGAAGCCTTCCAGACTCATGCTGGCAGGAAGTCCTCCCTATGGCGCTCTATTACATCCAGTCGCTAATATGTACTGTGAACAATCCTACTCCTCACAAGCTCCTATTCAATTTCAAAAAAGGTCGGCATCAGGAACTACACTCCCAACCCTGGTCCTGTCCTTCTCTGGAAGCATGTGAGGAGAAGCAAGAATGACCCCCTGGTGGAAAGGGTGAAACTGCACTATGCCAATCCCACGTACGCCTATGTGGAATACCCGGATAGCGGAGAGGACACCGTCTCCATCAAAGTCCTGGGACCCACCAGAATAGAGGGTCTTTTGCCTCAAGTGCCTTGTGAGCCATGGAGCTCATTCCCACCACCCCCAGTCAGGGCCTCAGGGAATTCGGTTCAGGAGGAAAGTGCATCCCCCTCCACTGTAGATCTGGAGACCCCACTGCCACACCTCCCCCACAAGGGGATCAGGAGATTCAAGGAACCCAAAGCCCTCCTGTGCTTAGGAGCTCCACCAGGATCTCCAGATCCCCAGACTGCTTACATTTGTAAATAACTGTATATTTTTTCAATTTTTTTTTTCTGATTCAATGTTTGATGTCTTCATCCATAGACCCTAAATTCTGCAGGAAGGGGTGAGTGCAGTGAACTGAGATTCATTGATGACTGGCTCCGCCCCCATCTACCCATATATAACCCTGGCTTCCTGCCTAAACCCTGAGCCCCTCTGAAGACTCTACTGAAGCCCCACTGTAAGACCCTACCCTCAGTTATAAGCTAATAAAAGCATATGTTCTCCCTCCAGTCGTGAGCTTTTAATCACACTAAATAACATAAGTATTTTGAAAGGGCCTTAACATATAAAAATGACAAAGAAAAAAATAATGAAGGCACTTTAATTGAATGTATTTGGCATTTGACACAAATAGAATAAATGGAACAAATAAAAACATACTGGAATAATCTAATACATTACAGAGATGTGACCTATTAAGATAATGGCATATTCTAGGAAATGTATCTTTTAAAAGAGACAGGAAAAATAGACAAGGAGGCCAAATGAACCTGATGCCAAAGGATAGTTTAAAAGCTATAGAGAGGACAGATCTTTGCACAGAAAATGAAGACACAGAATTAGAAGAACCAATAAACAAACTAAAAACATTGGTTTGGGTCAAATATAGACCACTAAAATGTATCAGTAACATCATGGGGCATAGTATCAAACAGGAAATTAGTGGTATATATTATATGGATAATATAATAATTAAGATAGGCTTCATGTATATATAAGCTGGCCAAATCAAATGAGGAAATTAATGTGGAGGATGAATTCATTGTATGTATAAGAGATGGTTTCTTCGATCAATATGTTAAGGAATCATCGAGGAAATTTTTTTTTATATTAGGCATTGTGTAATGAGAAACAGTTAATAACATGGTACTTAGGAGGTCCTTTAGTATTTTATGTAAAGCATGAGGCATTAGTTGGCTATGGCAGACTATGAATTTACATTAAAAGATATGACAGCAAACAAGCTAATATTTAAAGACTTAAATATTTAAAGATTTAAAGGCAAGAACCTGCTCACATCACTAAGCCATAATGCTACTGACAGAAAACACATTTTTTGCACAGCATGCAAATCAACTGAGAATGTTATTTATTTTCTTTTTCTTCCTATTATATTTATTACATTTTTCCACCTGGTGGTATCTTAATTATTATTAATTTGGGTCAGTGTGCTTAACACAACTGGAAGCTGTAGCAAGTTAGACTTCCATTGTATATTTATGTATATGACAATAAATTCTCATTCACTCATTTAATTATATCCCTTAAAAGAATAAAAGGCAAATGGGAAAAGGAATCCACCAATGGCTATCAAGAGAAGTGAAAGCCAAATTAATAAGGCAAAGCATTAAAAAGGAAAAGGAAATTATAGTATGAGTGTAGACTGTCAAGAAACAAAATCAAAAAATTTGGAGCTTCTATAGATAGATAAAAAAAGATGGGATTAGCAAAATGAATGTGGAGACCTTACAGAATGCGATGAGATAAATTATGTTGTAAAATAAGGAATGTAAAATGGAAGGAAGTTAAATAAATATCTTGTGTCTGTCTCCAGGCCAGGAATAGGGAAGTCTAAAGATCAATTAGTTCACAGATATTAGCATTAGCAAAAAACAGTACTGAAGAAATTATTGAGACTGAAGGCCAATAAATTCTCAGTACCTGAAGACATGTGTCTTCGGGCTTTAATGAGATAGCTATTGTAATAATAGTTGCGTGAGTTGTCAGCTTTCAGGATTTATATTTCTAGAATTGCCACAAATTAGAAGATAGCAAAAGTAATCCCACTTTTTAAGAAAGGAGAGAGATTTAAAAAAATGGAATTATAGACTAGCCAACCTGTTGTTGGTAGTAGATAAATACAGGAATCCTTTATTTAGGAAGTGGTAAAGGGGACATGGTAAATGATAATAAGATTGGACAGACTCAATATGGATTTACAAAAAGAAAATCTTTATGATGTGGTAACTAGCAGAAACAATAGGTAATCCAGATCACTTTGTTGTACATGAGTGACAGACAAAAGCTTATTATAAAAAACAGAATGCATAATATTGAATGTAATCTTCTTTATTAGTTTGGAAAGCTGCAATCAGTAGGGTTCAGCAGTGATTACTGAATTTTGAATGACGAGTTTGTGGCATGAAGAGAGATTAAGCAGACTGAGTCAATGGTTCTCAACCTTTTTTTGGCATAGGCCCCACTTTAATTTTTCGCAAAAAATATACACCCCACCATTAGCGGAAAAAAAGTTATATATTCAAAAGAAGTTTTAATTAAGTCATTTACTGCATGTATTTCAATGCAATTAAGTTCGGAAATACCGTGGAACACATTTCATATTCAACTACTGCTTCAATATGTCAACCATCTCAAACACACATTCAACAATCATCGTCGCTTCATTGGGAACCTTGCCCCTGATGCTGGCTGCAGTTTTTTTGATTCAAGGGACTAATTTTGTTAGTCTCAATCTTAAATCTCCACTATTTGTAATTTCCAGTCGGTTTTTCTTAGCTTGTAGCAAATCACTAACAGCACTGAAGCCATATTCTACGAGATAAGATGATGGAAGATGTATCAATAGTTCCCTTGCTAAAGTAGTCGAGTTTTGGTATTTCGTTTCAATCTCGTTAGACAGCCCCATCATGGTTCCTTTCACTTTGAACAGAGTTTTCACAGATTCATCATGTTGCAACTCAGATAATTCCTCTTGGTATTGCACTGGAACTTCACATAAGTCCACCAGCAATGGCTGAGTTAACCAAGAGGGAAAATCTATTGCTTTTAAATTACAAAATCTATCATTGAAGTCAGTAACCAGCATTTTCAAATGGTCAACAATGACATTTTTAACAGCATTAGTTGCCTTACACTTGTTCATCCAATAGAATTGACTGAAATTTCTTGCAGAAATATTCCTTTGGCTTAATTCTAGATAAGTCATGAATCCAAATATCTTTGTCTTTGCATTAACGAGTGTCATATATGCTACTTGGAGTTGCTTGTTCAATGTATTTAGTTTCTTGAAAATGTCCGTCAAGTAACTTACATAAGCTTTACCATCTGTTGTTAGCAAGATCTTCATTTCAGGTTTGTCTTTCAAAAACTCACTGAGGAGATCACAGTTCCATAAACCTTTTTAAGCAATTTCCCTTTGACAACCACCTTACTTAACTGTGAAGCAATAATCTCACATGTTCTGCATTTTATCGACACAAAACTGCTTAAACAGATGTTCACATTTGGCATTAGCTTTGATAGCATTGATACACTTGATTACAGAATGCAGCATCTCGTGTAGAACAGGGAAACCTTTTTTGGCAACTAAATTTTCTCGGTGGATAACACAATGCACAATCAACATGTTTGGATTTTCATCCTTCATTAATTTTAAACATCCTGTTTTTTTACCCATCATAGCAGGTGCACCATCTGCAGCACAAGATGCAGTGTTTTCTTTTGGCATTTCATTTTCATCCAAATGATTTTAGAGCTTGCTATAGATACCAACTGCAGTAGTGGTTGTTTCTAACGATTAACAAAAGAACATCTCTTCTTGAAACTCTTCTTGATCAATATTCCTCATGTATGCCAATAACAGAGCCTCACTGTCCTGTACAGTAGATTCATCCAATTATACTGAGAACTTTAGTGATTTATGCTTCTCAATAAGCTGTTTTTCAACATCTTGACCCATGTCATCTATTCTGTTGCAGTCAGTACTATTGCTCAATGGCATTGCTCGGACATCTTTGTCATACTTTTGAAGAACTGTTTTGAGAAATAATGATATAATCATATGATTCTTCCCATGTTTTGCTATCAGCAGAGAAATTTCATAGCTAGCTACAAGGATACGATTCAGGGCTGTACTTTTCACAGCGAATAATGAAGTGATTTTTGATCTATTTTCAAACTTCTCTTAAAGAGATTTAAAATATTCCACAAATTGACATGGTTAGGATTTTTTACCCTCTAATGAGCTTTAAGATGGCCTTCATTTGTCAAAGTCTGTTGGCATAATAGGCAAAAAGGTGCACGTTCATCGTGTACAGCGTATAAACCCAAACTGAATATTGACGAACATTTTGCTTGCTTGGTATGCTCATTTTTAATATACAACAGCGTGAGCTCCCTGAAACAGATTAACACAACAGCGCGAGCTCCCTGAAACAGGGTAATCAATATTTTATTACACCTTAGAATTGAAAAAGTAATAAAAGTAATGCTCAAATCAAAGGAAGAATACTGACCCTAAAAAATCATAAAAAACACAAGCACAGTTTCTCACATTTTTTTTCTTGCAGAGAGTATGTCAAAACTGCGCTAGCCTCATGCTTTACTTTCTGGGGTCCCGATTATTTTTTTGGTTTTGGTGTCCCTCTCAGGCTAGAGCTTGGGGTGGATGCCCCCTCCCCCCCCCATGAATATGCTAGTGCACAAAGACACACACAGATACAGGTCTCACTAACTACTGAACTGAAAAAGTAAAGGGGTATGGACAGAGACTTGATTGTTGAGATAAATTTGGAATCCTCGTCGGCAATGAGATAATTTGGAATGGATGATAATAAGACCAGTCAGAAAAAATCTAATTATAACATTAAGCAAGAATAACAATAGTTAAAATAAGAGAAACAATTGAAAAACAACTGAGAAACATTGGAGGAGCATTGTGCATTATGAAAATAAAAAGAACAAAATGATTTTACTTGCAAGTTACCACAATTGTGTTGTACTGACTGTGTTGCCAAGTCACATATTTCACACAAACAATGAGTTTATTTTTTCAAACCCATTTTTTAATTATTCCCCAAAATATTCCTATGCCCCACTAAAATATTAAGCCCCACACCACACCAAAATATTTCCACACTCCACCAATGGAGCATACAACCCACCTTGAGAATCTACAGACTCTTTAAATTTTAGAAGCATGAGAAGTGCTTTATTAAAACATGTAAAATATATAAGGGGTTTGGTGTGTTTGATGTGGAATTTTTCCAGGCTGGAAAATTTTTGAACTAGGAGTTACAGTTTCAAAATCAGAATTCTGCCATTCAGTGCACAGAAGAAATCTCTTCTCCAGAGGGTTTTGAGTATTTGGAATTATCCATCTAAGACTGGTGCAGAGGTTCATTTCTTGAGTATATTCGACAGGCTTTCAATATTAAGGCAATTGAGACACAGAAATAATGCCAGATATTGGCACTTAAATTGAAGATCAGCAGTCACCTCACTAATGGTGAAACAACCAAGAGGAAACCACACAACCAACTACTTCAATTTTGTCTGTTCTTCTGGTATTCTTCTTCCTGTTTTCCGACAATACAGAGGACACTGTAAAGATGATAAACCAAATTAAAAATAAATCATCATTTCACTTGAAAGAAATATTTGGGTGTGTAAGAAATAGATGTACCTTAACAGAAATTGCTCGAGACGAAAATTGAGAACAAAGAACATTTATTACAACAATGCAAAGTTAGGTGCTTCCCCTTACCCTGGGAATACACACATAGACTGGGGCTCACCCAACTTTTATACAGTGAATTTCAGTATCAGAATACCCTCCCCCTTACATTCTTTTGCCTCCTGGATGGGTTTGGTATAGGAAATCCTTCCTGCCTACGAGCAGTTTCAGTGGACTTGGAGGACCAGGGGGTATCCTGTCGGTGTCTTCTCATGTCATTATCCCCATTGTCCTTATTCACAACCTTGCCCTTGTCCCCATTCACACCTTTCCAACTCTCAGAGCTACAGTCCCTTCATATGCAGAGTTCGCTAATCCTGTCTAGGGTTTACTAATTAAATAAGCATAACTTGATAAATCTGTGCATGGCTTACTAATTATATATGCAGAACTTGGTACTTCTGACTAAGGCTAGGAGACCCTTATCTCATCCAGACTATCTCAACTTCCTACCTTCTACTATTCCTTACCTTCTCCTTATCTTATTCATACGGTGGGCTCACTGATCCTGTCGAAAGGACTAGAAGGTTCTTATCTTACAGAGGCTGACTCTGCTTCCTGCATCCTAATTTCCATGCTTAGCCTGTTCATACTGGTTTAATCCATCACTCCATGTGTCTGTACTAGTTTCCCCATCTTTCATATTTTTATGTCAAGTTTCCTCATCTCTCACAGGTGTCTGTGCAACAAAAGGAACAGGAATTGTATTTCCAGTGATTGCATAGATGATACGAGAAGGGAACAGATATGGCGAGAGATGTAAGAGTGGACCAAGCAGTTATAGAACAGCCGGTCCCTTTGAGTTGCAGAGAGGGGAAGATATGATTAGTGGCTTTTTCACGTTGTATGTGTTGAGAATAATGGAAAATATCCTGTTGTCTGTGAGAGTGGAAGGGGAACCTATCCCTATCCTAAATAGGAAGAGGTCGAGAACATGAATCCTGAATAAGAGATCCCTACTGACTATGTGGAGGAGAAGCCACTGATGACGAAAATACTTATGGTGATCGATCTGAACTTCATTTTCTGCCGAATTCTTGATCGACTTGTTAACATTGACGTACCTCCCCCCCTCATCCGCGAACACTGCCCATGCAGGGGCGGGTGACGAGCCAGATGTGACCACGAGCTCCCTGATTGGTCCAATGGCGATCACGTGGGGGGGGGGGAAAATAGGCCGCTGGCGGTCGTCCGTTGAAGGTGTTCTGGTGACGGCGGTGCGGTCGTTGCTATGTTCAGAATGGAGTCGCTCGGGCCGAAAATGGATCCTGAGGAATTGCGCAGGAAGATGAGGTCGGACGTGCTGCGCTCCCTCCGCCAATTCCTGATTTACGTCGCCATCCTGCGGGCGAGTGAGTGTGCGAGCGAGCGAGCTTGGGCAGGGCGAGGAGGAGGAGGGTTGATGGACCGGTGCAGGCCTCGGCCTCTCCCAGCAGGCGCTGGGGCCCCCCCTCACTCCGCCTGCTCTGGGTTGCACGTGGCGCGGTCCGGCCTCCTCGGTCACAGAGACCCGGGGTCGGAGGATTGGGTCTGGAAGAGGTTCATTCAGGGATGAGCTTTGGGAAGATTTTGTATCGAGCCGCTTTTTTAACGTTTCTTATTTAATGTTTCAGAATCTATATTTTTCTGCTTAACTCAGTCCGTGTTTATTCTCTTCCCGTTCGCCCACTCCTCTGTGTAAAACGTTACAGTACAAGGTCTCTCAGCCACGACCACGTGGTGCATGTAAACTTGCTCCGTAACCATCTCATTTATTTTACCTCGCACCTTGTAATTCTCTGAGTCTTGAATGTTCCTATGTATTTCAGGCACCCACCACTCGCTGTTTTTTTTTAAATAAAAACCACTCTGGTATTACCCTTAAACTTTCTGTCACTCACCTTAATCGGATGGCCTCTGGCATTTACTATTGTTGCCCCTGGAAATAGGTGCTGCCTGCCTCCCTACTCAAGCCCTTCATAATCTGATATACCTCTATTAAAGCCATCTCTCTTCCTTTATTACTCCAAAAAGAAAAAGGCCCAGCTCTCAAACTTGCTTCATACAATCCATACATCCTGGTAAATCGCTTCTGCACTTTCTCCAAAGCAACTCCATCCTTTGTGTAATGAGGTGACCAGAAGTGAATGCAATTCTCCAAGTGTGGCCCATCCAGAGTTTTGTAGAGTTGCAATAAGTTTTGTATTCAAAACCCTAATTAGATCTGTTATACTGTCATTTTAAAATGTTTTTGGCCTCTCTGCCCATTGCCCATGCTACCTGTTGAATCAATTTAATTACATTAGGTCTGTGGCTTTCTCTACACTGGTGATACAATACTACTTGGAATATTCCAATTTTAGCCTTCAAGCTATACTAAATACTGTCAATTATTTTTCAGCTCCTTTTATCCTAAAAAAATTGGACAGTATTTGAACTTCATTGCAGACTAAAACCTGGTAAAAGAATGTCGATCTTTATTGGAACAGCAATAAAATGAGCAGAGATTATCAGAGATGTTGCTGCTACTACACATGGATCTTTTGTACTTGGCTAATGGACTAATGTTCAACCTTTATTTTTAAAGTTGTTCCATTTTACAATTGGATTAATTGTGAATAATGTTTCTGACTTTATTTCAGATGACCATCTTTTTGATATATTGGTTACTCATATGGCAAACAGATGTCTTGTTTTAAAAAAAATTACTGTGTGATTTGTTGTAATAATTTTCTGAATACGAATCCGATTTGTTCCAGCTGGTTCAGAGAGTTTACTTTTGAGAATTGCTGCAACAATTATTCAGTGATGCAGAATTTAGTCTTAACCTAAAGTTGGTTTAATTAATGTTTTCTTAGTATGGATTTGCTTTGATTTTTGCATAAAAAGATTTGTATCAATTCACATTCTGTATAATTATTTAAAGTGAAAATCCATTTTTACTTGTTCATTTTAAGATTGTAAAATCTTGCATTGTTTACATTGATGTATAATACCCCCAACTTTTTTTAGTGTTAAGGTTTATTTTTTTAACCTTCTGCATTGATCTTTATTATGTAAATTGTTGGCTGATGTTTTACTATTCCTCCACCTCAAATATCTATAAAAGTTGAATTATGCAGTGGTTGTGTAAAGAACATTTGATTTTGTTAATTTTACATTTATCTAAACTAAGGATATAAATTTGATCAAGTTCTGTTTAAACTAGTATTGTTATTTTGAAGATGACAAATTAATAAAATCTACCATAGCTGGCCTGTTAAATGAGACATTGTTTTTATTTGGCATATTGAGCCAAATGAAATGAATGATGGACTGGACTGAATCCAGAGGAGTTATGGATGGGCTATGTTATGTAATGACGCTGTCACTCATACTGTGTACTGGGGGGGAACCATCTTCAACTTGTATTAAACCATAAGAGAAGCTCCACATCTGTGTACTTGCGTATTACTAAATCATAAATACATAACAGTGATGATGAGGATCGAAATGGACTCCCTCCCCCACCATAGTCCAGAGAGTGGAGGGAAGATTTAAAATATGGAAACAGCACATCGACTAATTGAGAGGGGTGGATGATCCTGTGGCTGTGCCCATCGCTTTCGGCCTCAATGAGATTCCAGGACCTACTGTTGACGTTCCAGAAATATCTTTGGAAAGCTAGACTCCTTCAATGTTGACTTTTCAACTAAGTCTGTGGCTCCGCAGAGAAGTCTTATGCTACATTCTACCCAACAGTGTAGTCCTATGCAAAGTCCCAATGGAGTTCACCAAAGACAAATGTTCACAGACCTTACCACCAATAGGGGTGTCACCCAGAAGGCAAAGAGCCTGGAAAAGTCAGAAAGTACCTTGATGGCTTTGACCTCTCTAAGATGATCCGAGAAAGATGTCCACCAGAACGACTAAAGGACAAATTGTCATTTGTTTACCATAAATTCCATTCTTATGTCACAAATTATCTTGGCAACTGTCTGAACATGAGCAAAATTTTTGCAATTTAGTATTATGTCCCTGAGAATTTTCATGGCAAATACAAAATCTAATATTTTGGATCATTTTTCACTGGAAGAAGGTAGTAGCATCCTGGACACTGAAGTGTTTTTGGGAAGAGAAGGAAGGTACTTTGGAAGCTAAATGGTCTAAGGATAAATAAGTCTGAACCAATGGAATGCACCCTTGGGTTCTGAAGAAGGTAGATTGTGGAGGCATTGGTAATGATCTTCCAGGAATCAATGGATTCTGGCATGGTTCTGGAGGGGCAAGACTATCACTTCACTGCTTAAGAAAGGAAATTATAGACCTATTAGCCTGATGTTGGTGGTTGGGAATCTGTTGAATTGATTGTCAAGGATGATGTTATGGAGTACCAAGAGGCACATGACAAGATAGGCCCAAGTCAGCAGGGTTTCTCAAAAGGAAAATCATGCCTGACAAACTGAAGTTTTAATCAAGGTCAAGACCACCCATGCTGAGCACTCACCTTGTAATTGGTCTCAAAAGATTACACGATTGGCACTTGCCATGTTAATCACCTGGGTTGGCCCCACTGGCCAGCAGCAGGTTATAATGCCCGACATGTGCAGAAGCTGATTTTTTTCCCCCAAGGAACGAACCCAAGCTCCTTTCCAGGTCACGAGAGCGAGCCAATGCTGGAGAATCCATAACAATGTTTGTGCCAGTAACGGGTGCAGGGTTTTGTGGTGCACACTGATTAGTCATCGTACTGTAGTAGCGCTGTGTTGCAGCGAGGGAAAGGAGTCTGACTCAAGTGGCGTCCAGTTGATAGCGCATTTTAATCACTTTCCCCAGGAATCCCCATGCGCAGTGGGGTGGAAATGATGTCACCTTCTGGCCTGCAGTTCACCCCACAGTCCGAGCCCTCCAGTTACTGATGTCAATGGTTCACCCGTAACTGAGCCGCTTCGAACTGCCACAGTACCATGCTTCTTTTCCCTTATTTAATGTCAAGGGGTTGTGGATACTGTTGTTGCATTAGGTCAAGGGGTTGTGGATACTGTTGTTGCATTTTCCTCTACTGTATATCTCTATCAAGCGCGGTTTATAGTTGTAGATTGTTTAGTTGCGTCCGAGATTGTGAGAAACAGAAGTACCTTCACAGAATTTGTTCGAGACAAAAATTGAGAACAAAGAACTTTTATTATACTATTACAACAATGCAAAGTTGGGTGCTTCCCCTTACCCTGGGAATACACACAGATACTGAGGCTGACCCAACTTTTATACATTTCATTTCAGTACAGAGATACCTTCCACCTTACATTCTTCTGCCTCCTGGATTGGTTTAGCATTAGGTAATTCTGCCCACGTGGATTCTAACTTCTTATCAGTTTATGTGCCTTCCTGCAAACTTGTTAGCCAGGAAATATCATGTCTTTGTTCTTTACTCATTAATCAATCCCCAAGACTTGCTAAAAGCTATCTACTTGCTATCCTGTTTTGAAGATCCTTATTATACTTTTATAACCCTTCCTCCCATTCCAGCATCCCTTCATAATAACCCATAATACTTCATTTCTAATGAGCACTTGCTTGACTCCTCACATTCCAGTATCCCTTTACCTTAAGTTAACCCATAATACTTCATTTCTAATGAGCACTTGCTTGACTCCTCACATTCCAGTATCCCTTACAATCCACCCTTTTTCTTTAGCTACGCTTAGTAAATCCCCATTCGGTAGTGTTCTGTTAAGCTTGGTCCCTTTCCCAGCGAGTGAGTAAACGAACTGCGGCCTCAGCATCATCAGATGGAGTTTGGGAAGCATACATCATTTGGGTTGTAGTGACCTGCCAAAGGGCCCGTTGAATTAAACACTGCACACAAGTCTTTAGGCAGGGGAGCACCATAATGGCCAGAATAGCGAGTCCAGCTGCCATAAGTGCTATGGGTATCAGACTCCAGTTACCAATAAAAAGTCTAGTTCATCCCACACCGGACCAAGGTTGCCCCGTCTGAACCTGGGCATGGGAAGATTTTCAAACTCATGAAGAAGTGTCTTTAACCACCTAACCGTTGTGAGCATTGTCCTTAACCAGTCTTTCACAAACGCTGCCTTCAGCACCCAACGAGTAATCGAGAGCCAGGCGGTTTTGTTGAACTGTGGTTCATATCTGTCGTTTTTCTTCAGTCCCTAAATTCAGGGCCATTGCTATCTGTTCAGTGATCTCCAAGGCTGCCTGGAGTCTGATTAAATGATTTAAATGCCAAGCAGCTTTAGTATTCTGGAGCAGCTTACTTCATTTACAGCTGGAACTCCCCTTACAGTGGTGGGTTTTTTTTTTAACATTCCGAATGTCTGTGTGACCCAAAGGATGCTTTACAGGAGACCAAGTTTTTTTTTTAATTTTTTTATTTTTCACACCATAAATCACATTAGCCATGATATACACTATTTCTTTTTCACACATATACAGTGACTCTTTCTCCCCCCCCCCTTTCCTCCCAAACCACCCCCCCACCCCCCCCTCTCATCCATTTTAGGTATACAATCTAGGTTGCATTAAGCCAGTCAGACAATGTTGTCATTCAACAAAATTACACCAGAAATTCTACTGAGTCCATTCTTTTCTTTCCTTCTCCTTCCATCAACTTAGGTAATGTTTGTCCCCGGTAGGTTTTCGCTATTGTATTTAATGTAACGCTACTTGTTCGAATATTTCAATATTATTTCTTAACCAATATGTTATTTTTTCTAATGGAATACATTTATTCATTTAAATTTGGTAGTTTCTTCCTTTTAATTTGGTTATGTATTCCATTAATATTTAAAGACATATAGTTCAGCGTAGCCCTTTTATATTTTGTTTATCTTCTCTTTCCGTTTTTCCATCATTACCTTTCCTCCTTTTCCATTTCTGTTTTCTTATTTTCAACTCTTTATAAGACAACATTCCTACAACATCCAACATTTTCCTTATTCTCCTATTTCTATCTTATTTATCCCCAATCTCCCCTTCACCTCCTGAGTTGTCCTTTATCCCTTGTCGGACAACCAAATCTCCCCTCTCCATTTGGATTTGCGAATCCACTCGCAAGCGTCAACTGATTTTGCAGTGACCGCTATTTCCCCCCACCCCGCCTCCCCCAGAAAAGATTTCACTTTTCATATGTCACAAAGGTCACTCTTTTAATTCCCTCCTTATTCTCTCTATTCCATTACCTTCCCTTATTAATTCTTGTCTATACTATCTATATTTTCCTCTAAGTACAGATACATTCATGTATGCTCATTGTCTCTATTCACTCTTATACCTCTTTACCCGCATACATATCAATCGTGATCATTTTTACTCTCATTACCCGTCTTCATCCCTCAGTCTATTTTTGTCTTTACCCACATACATATCAATCATGATCATTTTAACTCTCATTACCCGTCTTCCTCCCTCAGTCTATTTTTGTAATTGTTCTGCAAATTTTCGTGCTTCTTCTGGATCCGAGAATAGTCTGTTTTGTTGTCCTGGAATAAATATTTTCAATACCGCTGGATACTTTAGTATAAATTTATACCCTTTCTTCCATAAAATCGCTTTTGCTGTATTGAACTCTTTTCTCTTCTTTAGGAGTTCAAAACTTATATCTGGATAAATGAAGATTTTTTGCCCTTTATACTCCAGTGGTTTGTTGCCCTCTCTTACTTCTTCCATTGTCTTCTCCAGTACCTTTTCTCTTGTAGTATATCTTAGGAATTTTACTACAATAGATCTTGGTTTTTGTTGTGGTTGTGGTTTAGAGGCCAATACTCTATGTGCCCTTTCTATTTCCAATTCTTGCTGTAGTTCTGGACATCCTAGGGTCTTAGGGATCCACTCTTTTATAAACTCCCTCATATTCTTGCCTTCTTCATCTTCCTTAAGGCCCACTATCTTTATGTTATTTCTTCTGTTATGGTTTTCCATTGTATCTATTTTTTGAGCTAGTAGTTCTTGTGTCTCTTTAGTTTTTTTATTAGATTTCTCCAATTTCTTTTTTAAGTCTTCTACCTCCATTTCTGCTGCTACTGCCCGCTCTTCCATCTTGTCCATTTTTTTTCCCATTTCTGTTAAGGTCATCTCCATTTTATTTATTTTCTCTTCTGTGTTGTTTATTCTTTTTCTTAAATCCTTAAATTCCTGTGTTTGCCATTCTTTAAATGACTCCATGTATCCTTTAATAAGAGCAAGTATATCCTTTACCTTGCCTTTCTTTTCTTCTTCTATTTCACCATACTCTTCCTCTTCTTCTTCCTCTGGGTTGACCATCTGTTGTTTCTTTGTTGCCCTTTCCTCCTCTTCTTTCTTGTTTCTATTGTCTTCTGTGGTTTCTTCTTGCTGCAGGTGTTCTGCAGCTGTCGTTGCCGGCTGTGGAGATCGACTCCCCAGCTGGTCCCCCCTCCCGTCGGTGTGTTTTTTTTCATTCGCATCACGCATGCGCGAAGTATCGCGCATGCGCAGTTGCGCACTTTTACTCGGCTCTGCGAGCCATTTTTGTAGTCCATTATTTACCGACCTGAGGGAGTGGGTTTCTCTCTCCGCAGCGGGCCTCTTCGGACAGGTAAGGCCTTCACCTTTTTCCTCCTTTGTCTTCTCTTCCTCTCTTCTTACCGTTGCTTTCGATTTTTCTTTTTTTGTCGCCATCTTCTTTCCACCTTTATACTCACTTTTCTGTAACTTTTATTTCTGTGCCTTTGTGTTTTCTCTTGTTTTTCCCGACTTTTCTGGAGAGGGCTGGAGTTCACCGTCCGGCCACTACTCCATCACGTGACTCCTCCCCTCAGGAGACCAAGTTGAGGAGGGGTGTTTCTTGTCACTTAACCTGTGAGTTGCCACTTGTCTGCGAACATTAGCATAAGTATCACTGAGCCTGTGAGTTGCAGCCTGTCTGTAACTCAGGTTCATTGACCATTGGGATCTCTTCTGGGGAAGACAAGACCTCTACAGGAGGGATGGTTTACACCTGAATGCAATGGGGGCCAATATACTGGCAGTTAGGTTTAAAAATGCTGTCAGATTTGATTTAAACTAATTTGGCAGGGGGAAGGGAACAGGACTGATAGGGAAGCAGATAGGAGAGTGAATATAGGGGTGTTTCCGTTAGACGGTGAAACAATAAGGAAAAAGGGAACTAAAAAGAATAGGAGAGTAGGGGCAAGTGCATCGAGAACAAAGGTGGAGGGAGAAAGGAGATATGGTATCAAGGTATTGTGTATGTATGCACGGAGTGTAAGGAATAAAATGGATGAGCTTGAGGCACAAATGGCAATGGGAGGTTATGATATTGTCGGAGTAACGGAGACATGGCTGCGGGAAGGGCAGGATTGGGAAATAAATGTTCCAGGGTATATGTCCTATAGAAAAGACAGAAAGTTAGGAAGAGGAGGTGGGGTAGCTCTGTTGGTAAGAAATGAAATTCAGGTGTTTGAAAGGAAAGACATTGAAACAGGTGGGGTAGAGACTGTTTGGATAGAATTAAGAAATTGTAAAGGCATGAGGACCATAATGGGGGTCATTTACAGGCCTCCGAAAAGTAGCTTAGATATCAGTAGAAGTATAAATCAGGAATTAAGAGTGGCATGTCAAAGTGGTAGCAATACAGTAGTTATGGGGGACTTTAACATGAAGGTGGACTGGGATAATCAACGGGGGCAGGAGCACAAGAGACTGAGTTTATTGAATGTCTACGAGATACTTTCTTGGAGCAGCTAGTGGAGGAACCTACCAGGGGGAAGTCGATTCTGGACTTGGTGCTGTGCAGTGACGCAGAGTTAATAAGTGACCTCGATGTAAGGGAGCCATTAGGGAATAGTGACCATGGTATGGTTGCTTTTGAGCTGCAATTAGAAAGGGAAAAAGAAAGGAAGTCGGAAGCATCTGTACTGCAGTTAAATAAAGGGGATTATGCAGCTATGAGGGAGGAGCTAGCCAAAATAAAATGGAAAGATACACTAGCTGGGAGGACAACTGGGGAAAAATGGCAGGTATTTTTGGACATTTTTCACAGGTTTCAGGACAAATTTATTCCAAAGTGGAGGAAAGGCTCTAGGAGATGCAAATGGCAGCCGTGGCTAACTAATCAAATCAAGTGTAATATCAAATCCAAAGGGAGTAAGTATAGGATAGCAAAGCGGAGTGGGAAGTTAGAGGATTGGGAAACCTTCAAAGAGCATCAGAGGGTAACTAAGAAAGTCATAAGAGAGGGGAAAATTAAGTATGAGAGGAAATTAGCAAATAATATAATGGAGGATAGCAAAAGCTTTTTTAAATATGTGAAGAGGAAGAAATTGGTTCGGTCCAAAATTGGTCCATTAAGAATGGAAAAGGGTGAAATTATTATCGGAAACAAGGAGATGGCTGAGGAATTTAACAAATACTTTGCAACTGTCTTCACTAAGGAGGATATAGGTTATGGTCAGTTAGGGGGTAATGGTCATGCGGTGTCAAGAGACTTGGGGAACTTTCCTGGGGAAGTAGGGGATCTAATGGATATCCAGATCCAGAAACAGGAGGTTGTGAGTAAATTGTTGGGACTGAGGGCTGATAAATCCCCAGGGCCTGATGGGCTGCATCCCAGGGTGCTTAAAGAAGTTGCTATGGAAATTGTGGAAGCACTGGTCGACATTTTCCAAAGTTCCATAGATTCGGGGGAGGTCCCTGAGGATTGGAGAGTGGCTGATGTGGTGCCGATTTTTAAGAAGGGAGGGAGGGAGAAACAGGAAATTATAGACCGGTCAGCCTGACGTCGGTGGTGGGGAAGATATTGGAGTCTATCATAAAAGGAGTAATAGCAGAACACTTAGGCAGAAATAATAGTATAAGGGCTAGTCAGCATGGATTCCTTAAGGGTAAGTTATCCTTGACTAACCTTCTCGAATTTTTCGAGGATGTGACAAAGAGGGTGGACTTGGGAGAGCCTGTGAATGTGGTGTATTTGGACTTCCAGAAGGCCTTTGATAAGGTACCACATGGGAGACTAGTGGGCAAGATCAGGGAGCATGGTATTGGAGGTAAGGTGCTGACATGGATAGGAAATTGGTTAAGAAATAGGAAACAAAGGGTTGGGGTAAGCGGGTCTTTTTCAGGATGGTAGGATGTGACGAGTGGAGTGCCGCAGGGATCGGTATTGGGTCCTCAGTTGTTTGTAATTTATGTAAATGATTTGGATGAGGGGATTATTAATAACTTGAGCAAATTTGCAGATGACACGAAACTGGGTGGCGGTGTGGGGTGTGAGGAGGATGTCAGGAAAATGCAGAGACTTGGACAGGTTGGGGGAGTGGGCTGCTGAATGGAAGGTGACATTCAATGTAAGCAAATGTGAGGTTATCCATTTTAGGGGCAATAATAGGAAAGCTGAGTATTATTTAAATGGAGACAAGCTAGGGAGTGGGGAGGAGCAAATGGATCTGGGAGTACTTGTTCACCGGTCACTGAAGACTAGCATGCAGGTTCAGAAAGCTGTGAAGAAGGCTAATAGCATGTTGGCTTTCATAAAGAGGGGATTGGAGTATAGGAACAGAGAAGCCCTTCTGCAGTTGTACAGGGCCCTGGTGAGACCCCACCTGGAGTATTGCGTCCAGTTCTGGTCTCCAATTTTGAGGAAGGACATACTAGCTATAGAGGGTGTGCAGTGCAGATTTACAAGGTTAGTTCCAGGGATGGCGGGGTTGACATATGCTGAAAGGCTAGAAAAACTGGACTTGTATCCGATGGAGTTTAGAAGGATGAGGGGGGACATGATTGAGGTATACAAAATTATCAGGGGGATAGACAGGGTGAAGTCGGATTACTTGTTCCCAATGATGGGGGAGACGAGGACTAGAGGGCATAGTTTAAGAATACAGGGTAGGCCCTTTAGGACGGAGATGAGAAAACATTTTTTTACCCAGAGAAGTGTGAATCTGTGGAATGCTCTGCCACAGAGGGTGGTAGAGGCAGATTCGCTGATTATGTTCAAAAGAGAGTTAGATAAGACTCTAGTGGGCAAAGGAGTTAAGGGTTATGGGGATAAGGCTGGAAAGTGGTAGTGATCAGCCATGATCTGTAAAATGGCGGTGCTGGCTCGACGGGCCGAAGGGCCTACTCCAGCTCCTATTGTCTATTGTGAATATTAGCATATGTATTAACTCTATCTCTGCCACATGTACAATCCTGACTACCATTCTGTGTCTTTGTCCCACCATCTCCTTTGTGCTATCCCTTTAAAACTCCTCTCTTTAATACCTGTAGAGGCCAAAATACAAATCAAATCTACTCCTCTAGAGCCGTTCTGTTCCCCTGGTCCATGTTGGGATCCTATATTAACCCATACCCCACTATGACTATACTTTATATCTATGCCCTGTCTACATTCTAAAGGTAAATAATTGTCACCTCTGCTGCCCCTATTCCAGGAGGACTTAATACATCGTGAGTAATTTAGGGATGTCCCAAAAACGGGGAACCAACAAGTAAACAATACAGTAAATGGTAAAAACAACATTACAGCACTTTTTCCCGGTGTAGTGTAACTTTCAGATCAGAAGGATGAAGGACAGCACGCCCGGTGGAGGGTAGATTATCAATGTCTTTAGTCCGTGGATCAGCAGCTTGTTTAATTCGTTGTATTTGAGTCCACCCCTTTTCTTTCGTTCGCACTGCAGTGTCTGTAATCAAAAGTACACAATAGGGGCCATCCCAGACAGGTTTTAGTTGGTGATCTTGCCATGCTTTTACATATACCCAATCACCAGGTTTAATAGAATGAATAGGATACTCCAGGGGTGGGCAGTAACAGCTGCATGTCTATTTTCTCCGTGAGCGCAGCCTGTTTGGCAGCTGCATCTGCCTGTCTGTTCCCCTGTGCTTCAGGGCTGTCACCACTTTGATGGCTCCGTACATGAACTACAGCTATTTCCTCAGGTAATGTAAGAGCATCTAGAGATTGGACAATTAAGTTTTCATGGATCAACTTTTGTCCTTTTCCAGTTATCTTTCCCCGCTCTTTCCAGATCTCCCCAAAGGTGTGCACTACACCAAAAGCATACTCCGAGTCTGTGTAGATCGTGCCCACCTTGTTCTCTAGACCCTGGAGAGCTCTACAGAGGGCATACAATTCACAAGATTGTGCTGACGAATGACCGGGAAGGTAACCGGCTTCAATCACCACTCCTTCTTTCCCATCCACTACACTATACCCGCCATAGCGAGTGCCATCAATGCAACGAGAAGATCCATCAATAAACCACCTTTCACCCTCCTGTAAAGACTCATCACTTAAATCCTCTCTAATTTTGGTCTGTAAATCTATTACCTCTAAACATACATGCTCTAACTCATTTATGGTATTGTCAGAATTTGGAGAAACCAAGAAAGCTGCTGGATTGTGTTCTTTATTCGTAATCAGGGTCAAATCATCCCTATCCATTAGGATCGCTTCATATTTTAAAATTCTAGAGTCTGTGAGTCACCTTCCAGCACGTTGTAAAAGAATATTGCGGACTGTGTGAGGGGTGTGAACTATCATCGGGACACCAAACATAATCTTTCGTCCTTCCTCATCTAAAATAGCAGTGGCTGCGATGGCTTGCACACACTCTGGCCAACCACGACAAACAGGGTCTAAAACTTTTGACAGAAAAGCAACTGGCGGTCTACAGCCTGCCCTCTCTTGTGTTAGTACTCTGGTGGCTACACCTCCTTTCACAATGGTATATAGGTCAAATGGCTTATTTAGGTTGGGTAAAGCCAACACTGGGGCACTAATAAGGCACTGTTTCACCAAGTTAAAATCTTTAATCTCTTCCTTTGTCCAGACAACAGCTTTGCCCCCTAGAATCGTGAGTTTATCATAGAGAAATCTGACCAGGCTAGAATAATTTTCAATCCAGATTCTACAGTATCCCACTAAACCAAGGAATTTCCTAAGTTCTTGGGCATTCTTGGGAGGGGGGATCTGTAGAATACCACGTATCCTCTCTGGACTTATTTTCCTAGTTCCCTAACTTACCAGATGACCTAAGTATTTAACCTGATTGAACAAATTGTAATTTGGATTCCCCCTCCCTGAGACTCTTATTCTCCAGAAAATTAAAAAGTTCAACAGTATCTTTGGCTTGGCTTCGCGGACGAAGATTTATGGAGGGGGTAAAAAGTCCACGTCAGCTGCAGGCTCGTTTGTGGCTGACAAGTCCGATGCGGGACAGGCAGACACGATTGCAGCGGTTGCAAGGGAAAATTGGTTGGTTGGGGTTGGGTGTTGGGTTTTTCCTCCTTTGCCTTTTGTTCGTGAGGTGGGCTCTGCGGTCTTCTTCAAAGGAGGTTGCTGCCCGCCAAACTGTGAGGCGCCAAGATGCACGGTTTGAGGCGTTATCAGCCCACTGGCGGTGGTCAATGTGGCAGGCACCAAGAGATTTCTTTAGGCAGTCCTTGTACCTTTTCTTTGGTGCACCTCTGTCACGGTGGCCAGTGGAGAGCTCGCCATATAACAGGATCTTGG
This sequence comes from Narcine bancroftii, assembly GCF_036971445.1. Lineage (NCBI taxonomy): Eukaryota > Metazoa > Chordata > Chondrichthyes > Torpediniformes > Narcinidae > Narcine > Narcine bancroftii. The sequence continues at coordinate 46,749,112 of NC_091469.1, forward strand.
GAAGGCGATGGTCCTCCATTCTGGAGACGTGACCCATCCAGCGCAGCTGGATCTTCAGCAGCGTGGACTCGATGCTGTCGACCTCTGCCATCTCGAGTACTTCGACGTTAGGGGTGTAAGCGCTCCAATGGATGTTGAGGATGGAGCGGAGACAACGCTGGTGGAAGCGTTCTAGGAGCCGTAGGTGGTGCCGGTAGATGACCCATGATTCGGAGCCGAACAGGAGTGTGGGTAGAAAACTGAGGTCCTCCATCAGCCAGCTCCCCACCATGACTACCAGCCCCCCCACATCTCCATCGGGCACACAAAACTCAAAACGGTCAACCAGTTTACCTATCTCGGCTGCACCATTTCATCAGATGCAAGGATCGACAATGAGATAGACAACAGACTCGCCAAGGCAAATAGCGCCTTTGGAAGACTACACAAAAGAGTCTGGAAAAACAACCAACTGAAAAACCTCAACAGTATACTGTTTAGCTAATTCATATGTTTTTCCCGTAATTAACAAATCATCAACATATTGTATCAACTGACAATTCTCTCTCCGAGGAGCCTCATCTAGTATTTGTTCTAAGACCTGACCGAATAAATTTGGTGATTCTGTAATACCCTGGGGAAGGACCGTCCACCGATATTGATTCTTGCGTCCAGTAAAAGGATTTTCCCATTCAAAGGAAAACATGTCTCTGCTCTCTGTTGCTAACGGACAGGTCCAGAAAGCATCTTTGAGGTCAATCACACTAAACCATTTACTATGTGGATATATTTTACCCATTATTGTATAGGGATTAGGTACAACCGGGTGACGGGTGAGAATTATTTTGTTCAGCTCCCTCATGTCCTGCACTAATCGATAGGTACCGTCTGGTTTTTGGACAGGTAAAATTGGGGTATTAAAAAGGTGACATACAAGGTTCGAGTATACCATCTTTCACCAACTGGTCAATTACTGGTTGCAGCCCCTTTCGGCCAGCCATAGGAATTGGATACTGTTTTCGTCTAATTACTTGTTCAGAATCTTTTAAAGTAACTTGCAGGGGAGGAATAGCTAACACTTCTCTATTGCCTCTTTCTGCCCATACTCCAGGATTTATTAGTTCTCGATCTTCCTCGCTTAATACATACAATTGAACCCTGATACTTGATTCCTGTGGTCTGGTGCCGATAACCAATTGGTCCTGTAAATCTCGTCCTAATAAACAAACTCCAGCTTGGGGAACTAGTAAAATATCCTCTGTTATTATCTTTTCTCCCATTTGTATTCTTACATCTCTTAATACAGGGACTGTAAAGTCTCTTCCTCCTACTCCCATAATCATCACTGTCCCCTCTATCTTAACACCCTCAGGTGGTTGTAAAATACTAGACCGGGCTGCCCCAGAATCTACTAAAAAAAGGTCATCTTGTCACTGTGGGGTCTGTAAGGTAAAACATCATGAGATGGGAATGTGTAAGGAGTTACAGGGAGTGTTTGGGAGATGGACAGGGCTGTAACAAGATGTGAATGCATCCTTGTACTTACAAGATAAGAGAGACATTGATGGATTGAGAGGCAGGAAGCTAGCAGGGAAAGGATAGCAACAGTTTTAGTCATTGGACAAGTAATGATATGATGATGTTCTAAGCACGTATCCAAGGGTATAAAAAATCACCATTTTGCTGATAACGGCAGAATGCATTCTCCGACTAACATGTTTAGTCGCAAGTGTTACAATCCGGTAATAAAGAACAAAGAACCCTGATTTCGACTCAGCCTGGTGTTTGTCTCACTCATTCATGAACAAAGCAGACCTAACAGGTCCTATGCTTAAATTTACCAATGGTTCTCTGTGCAGCCCCACGGTGTGTATTGACTGAGAACCGTGACCCCCCCTTATTCATAATCTGCTTCCATCTGTCTGACTCTGGCTTTACCCTACCCTTAATTTAGTCTATGTGTCGTCTGAGTCCAGCGTGTTCGTTAAATGAAATGATAGGAGAATCAGTTTATTACACAGCATAAGAATAAAGCTTAACAGAGCTCTGGTTCAGTCATTAGTTCATAGGTCACCTGCACAGTGAGCTATTCCCCAAGATTGACCTCTACTGTCCAGTCTCTACAGTTTATATAGCTCAACCTCATCATACAGAACAAAAGTTGGCTTCCTTTGCTAGATTTCTTGTATAAGATTTATCACAAGTAATTTCCTGCTCTGCAGTTATCTGGAGTGTAGAGCTCCCATATTTTTTAATCCTCAAGGTCAGAATATCCTGTTGTTTTGATCAGAAATCAATTCATACTCCAGATATTTCTCATTATTTCTTTGTTCTCATCTGGCCATATTTTTTTGTTCTACTAAACACCTCCTTCTGTCTTAGCTTCTTACTGATTCCATTCTCTTTGTTTTTTTTTTTAATTTTTTATTTTTCACACCATAAATCACATTACCCATGATACACACTTTTTCCTTTTCACACTTATACAGTGATATTTTCTCCCCCCCCTCCCTCCTCCCAACCCACCCCCCCCACCCCCCCCCTCACCCCCCCCTCCCATCCATTTAAGGTATACAATCTAGGATACATTAAACCAGTCAGACAATGTTGTCACTCAACAAAAATACACCAGAAATTCTACTGAGTCCATTCTTTTCTTTCCTTCTCCTTCCATCAACTTAGGTAATGATTGTCCCCGGTAGGTTTTCGCTATTGTATTTAATGTAAGGCTCCCATATTTGTTCGAATATTTCAATATTATTTCTTAAACTATATGTTATTTTTTCTAATGGAATACATTTATTCATTTCTATATACCATTGTTGTATTTTCAAATTATCTTCCAATTTCCAGGTTGACATAATACATTTTTTTGCTACGGCTAGAGCTATCTTAACAAATCTTTTTTGTGCATCCTCCAAATCAATTCCAAATTCTTTGTTTTTTATGTTACTTAGGAGGAAGATCTCTGGATTCTTTGGTATATTGTTTTCTGTTATTTTATTTAATATCTGATTGAGATCTTCCCAAAATTTTTCTACTTTCTCACATGTCCAGATTACATGAATTGTTGTTCCCATTTCTTTTTTACATCGAAAACATCGATCAGATACTGTTGGGTCCCATTTATTTAACTTTTGAGGTGTAATGTATAGTCTGTGTATCCAGTTATATTGTATCATACGTAGCCTCGTATTTATTGTATTTCTCATCGTTCCAGAACATAATTTCTCCCATGTTTCCTTTTTTATCTTTATATTTAAATCTTGTTCCCATTTTTGTTTAGTTTTACCATTTGTTTCCTCATTCTCCTTTTCTTGCAGTTTAATATACATATTTGTTATAAATCTTTTGATTATCATTGTATCTGTAATCACATATTCAAGGTTACTTGCCTCTGGCAAACTCAAACTGCTTCCTAATTTATCCTTCAAGTAAGATCTCAATTGATAATATGCCAGCGCTGTATCTTGAGTTATATTGTACTTATCTTTCATTTGTTCAAAGGATAAGAATCTATTTCCTGAAAAACAATTTTCTATTCTTTTAATCCCTTTTTTTCCCATTCTCTAAAGGAAAGGTTATCTATTGTAAAAGGGAGTAACTTGTTTTGCGTCAATATTAGTTTTGGTAATTGATAATTTGTTTTATTTCTTTCTACATGAATCTTCTTCCAAATATTGAGGAGATGATGTAATACTGGAGAACTTCTATGTTGTACCAATTTTTCATCCCATTTATAATATATGTGTTCAGGCATCTTTTCCCCTATTTTATCTAATTCTAATCTCATCCAGTCTGGTTTTTCCCTTGTTTGATAAAAATCTGATAGGTATCTTAATTGTGCGGCTCTATAATAATTTTTAAAGTTTGGCAGTTGTAAGCCTCCTTGTTTATACCATTCTGTTAATTTATCTAGTGCTATTCTCGGTTTCCCCCCTCTCCATAAAAATTTCCTTATTATTTTCTTTAACTCCTTGAAGAAATTTTCTGTCAGTTGTATTGGCAATGCCTGAAATAAGTATAATATCCTTGGAAAAATGTTCATTTTAATACAGTTTATCCTTCCTATTAGTGTTAGTGGTAAATCTTTCCAATGCTCTAAATCGTCCTGTAATTTTTTCATTAGTGGGTAATAATTGAGTTTATATAGTTGGCCGAGATTTTTGTTTATTTGTACACCTAGGTATCTTATTGCCTGCATTTGCCATCTAAATGGAGATTCCTTCTTAAATTTTGAGAAATCCGCATTATTCATAGGCATTGCTTCACTTTTATTTACGTTTATCTTGTAACCCGACACTTCTCCATATTCCTTCAATTTCTTATATAATTCTTTTATTGATAGTTCTGGTTCTGTTAAGTACACTATAACATCATCCGCAAATAGACTGATTTTATATTCCTTGTCTTTTATTTTTATTCCTTTTATATTATTATCTATTCTTATCAATTCTGCTAGTGGTTCTATAGCAAACGCAAACAATAAAGGTGATAGTGGGCATCCCTGCCGCGTTGACCTGCTTAAGTTAAATTGCTTTGATACATGTCCATTTACTGTCACTTTCGCTAACGGTCCCTTATATAATGCTTTAATCCAATTAATATACTTCTCCGGTAAACTGAATTTTTGCAATATTTTGAACAAATAATTCCATTCTACTCTGTCAAAGGCCTTCTCTGCGTCTAAAGCAACTGCTACTGTAGGTGCTTTATTTCCTTCTACTGCATGAATTAAGTTAATAAATTTACAAATATTGTCTGTTGTGCGTCTTTTTTTGATAAATCCAGTTTGGTCTAAATTTACCATTTTCGGTACATGCTCTGCTAATCTGTTTGCTAATAGTTTAGCTATTATCTTATAATCTGTGTTTAGTAAAGATATTGGTCTATATGACGCTGGTGAGAGTGGATCTTTCCCTTGCTTTAGTATTACTGTAATTATTGCTGTTTTACATGAATCTGGTAAGCTTTGTGTTTCATCAATCTGGTTGATTACATCCAGGAGGGGCGGAACTAATAAGTCTTTAAATGTTTTGTAGAATTCTATTGGGAATCCATCCTCACCTGGTGTCTTATTATTTGGTAATTTTTTTATTATCTCTTGTATTTCTACTATTCCAAATGGTTCTGTTAATTTATTTTGTTCCTCTATTTGTAGTTTTGGTAGTTCAATTTTAGTCAGAAATTCATCTATTTTCCCTTCTTTCCCTTCGTTTTCAGTTCAGTATAATTGTTCATGGAAATCTCTAAAGTTTTCCTTAATTTCTTTTGGATTATATGTAATTTGTTTGTCTTTTTTCCTTGATGCCAATACCATTTTCTTAGCTTGTTCTGTCTTAAGCTGCCATGCTAGAATTTTGTGCGTTTTTTCCCCTAGTTCATAATATTTCTGTTTTGTCTTCATTATATTCTTCTCCACCTTATATGTTTGTAGTGTTTCATATTTTATTTTTTTATCCGCCAATTCTCTTCTTTTTGTTATATCGTCCCTTGTTGCTAGTTCTTTTTCTGTACTTACTATTTCCCTTTCCAACTGCTCTGTTTCCTGATTATAGTCCTTCTTCATCTTGGTTACATAACTTATTATTTGCCCTCTAATGAATGCTTTCATTGCATCCCATAGTATAAACTTATCTTCCACTGATTCCGTATTTCTTTCAAAATACATTTTTAATTGTTTTTCAATAAATTCTCTAAAATCCTGCCTTTTAAGTAACATGGGGTTTAATCTCCATCTATACATTCTTGGAGGGATGTCCTCTAGCTTTACTGTCAATATTAAGGGTGAATGGTCCGATAGTATTCTAGCTTTATATTCTGTTTTTCTTACTCTATCTTGCATACTAGCTGATAACAAAAATAGGTCTATTCTGGAGTATGTTTTATGTCTAGCCGAGTAATATGAATATTCCTTTTCTTTTGGGTGTTGTTTCCTCCATATATCCAAAAGTTGCATTTCTTCCATCGATTTAATTATAAATTTGGTTACTTTGTTCTTTCTGTTAATTTTTTTCCCAGTTTTATCCATTTCGAATCCAAATTCAGGTTGAAATCCCCTCCTATTAATATGTTCCCTTGCGTATTTGCTACCTTCAAAAAGATATCTTGCATAAACTTTTGATCTTCTTCGTTAGGTGAATATACATTGAGTAGATTCCAAAACTCCGAATATATCTGACATTTTATCATTACATATCTCCCTGCTGGATCTATTATTTCCTCTTCTATTTTAAATGGCACATTTTTACTAATTAATATAGCCACTCCTCTTGCTTTTGAATTATACGATGCTGCTGTTACATGTCCTACCCAATCTCTCTTTAATTTCTTGTGCTCCAATTCAGTTAAGTGTGTTTCTTGCACAAATGCTATATCAATTTTTTCTTTTTTCAGTAAATTTAGCAGTTTCTTCCTTTTAATTTGGTTATGTATTCCATTAATATTTAAAGTCATATAGTTCAACGTAGCCATTTTATACTTTGTTTATCTTCCCTTTCCGTTTTTCCATCATTACCTTTCCTCTTTTTCCATTTCTGTTTTCTTATTTTAAACCTTTCATAAGACAACATTCCTAAAACATCAAACATTTTCCTTATTCTCCTATTTAAAACTTCTTTAGCCCCAATCTCCCCTTCCCCTCCTGAGTTGTCCTTTATCCCTTGTCGGACAACCACATCTCCCCTCTCCATTTGGGTTTGCGAATTCACTCGCAAGCGTCAGCTGATTTTGCAGTGACCACAACTCCTCCGCACATAGCCCCCCCAGAAAAGATTTCACTTTTCATATGTAACAAAGGTCACTCTTTTAGTTCCCTCCTTATTCCCTCTATTCCATTTCCTTCCCTTATTAATTCTTGTCTATACTATCTATATTTTCCTCCAAATACGGATTCATTCACGTATGCACATTATACATATACACACTTATACCTCTTTACCCACATACATATAAATCGTGGTCATTTTTACTCTCATTACACGTCTTCATCCCTCAGTCTATTTTGTAATTGCTCTGCAAATTTTCGTGCTTCTTCTGGATCCGAGAATAGTCTGTTTTGTTGTCCTGGAATAAATATTTTCAATACCGCTGGATGCTTTAGTATAAATTTATACCCTTTCTTCCATAAAATCTCCTTTGCTGTATTGAACTCCTTTCTCTTCTTTAGGAGTTCAAAACTTATATCTGGATAAATGAAGATTTTTTGCCCTTTGTACTCCAGTGGCTTGTTGCCCTCTCTTACTTTTTCCATTGTCTTCTCCAGTACCTTTTCTCTTGTAGTATATCTTAGGAATTTTACTAAAATAGATCTTTGTTTTTGGTGTGGTTGTGGTTTAAAGGCCAATGCTCTATGTGCCCTTTCTATTTCCATTTCTTGCTGTAGTTCTGGACATCCTAGGATCCTAGGGATCCAATCTTTTATAAACTCTCTCATATTCTTGCCTTCTTCATCTTCCTTAAGGCCCACTATCTTTATGTTATTTCTTCTGTTATAATTTTCCATTATATCTATTTTCTGAGCTAACAGTTCTTGTGTCTCTATAACTTTTTTATTAGATTCCTCTAATTTCTTTTTTAAGTCCTCTACCTCCATTTCTACTGCTACTTCCCGCTCTTCCATCTTGTCCATTTTCTTTCCCATTTCTGTTAAGGTCATATCTATTTTATTCATTTTCTCTTCTGTGTTGTTTATTCTTCTTCTTAAATCATTAAATTCCTGTGTTTGCCATTCTTTAAATGACTCCATGTATTCTTTAATAAGAGAAAGTATATTCTTTATCTTGCCTTTCCCTTCTTCTTGTATTTCACTGTACTCTTCCTCTTCCTCTTCTTCTTCCTCTGGGTTGGCCATCTGTTGTTTCTTTGTTGCCCTTTTCTTCTCTTCTTTCTTGTTTTTATTGTCTTCTGTGTTCTCTTCTTGCTGCAGGTGTTCTGCAGCTGTCGTTGCCGGCTGTGGAGATCGACTCCCCAGCTGGTCACCCCTCCCGTCGGTGTGTTTTTTTTCATGCGCGGTTGCGCACTTTTACTCGGCTCAGCAAGCCATTTTTGTAGTCCAATTTCTACCGACCTGAGGGAGCGAGTTTCTCTCTCCACCGCGGGCCTCTTCGAACAGGTAAGGCCTTCTCCTTCTTCCTCCGTTGTCTTCTCTTCCTCTCTTCTTATCGTTGATTTCGATTTTTTCTTTTTTTGTCGCCATCTTCCTTCCACCTTTATATTCACTTTTCTTTAACTTTTATTTCTGTGCCTTTGTGTTTTTCTTTGTTTTTTTTTGACTTTTCTGGAGAGGGCTGGAGTTCACCATCCGGCCACTACTCCATCACGTGACTCCTCCCGACAATTTTATTTTTGAAGTTTTTAAGTTATACATTCATCCATATTCAAAATTCATTATACAGTATCATCATATAAATCATAGATTCCAAATCATACTCAACTATATTCAAAATTCATCTTAAAACCCAAATCTATTCTACCCACCCACCTCCCCTCACCCCCCTCCCACTCAACACCCAATCCTCACTCCTTTCAAAAGTCAGTCCCCTTCTTGTACAATAGGGCCCACTAATAACAACACTTCTGAAAAAAAATATTAAAAATAGAAAAAATATTAGTATCAAAACAAAAAGGATCTTATTCCCTTTACCAGATCTAAAAAATTTATGTGCATTTCAAAAATATTTAAAAAATACAAAATTTTAAAATTTCTTAAAATCTTTAGTTGTCATATTCCACACAAAACAACCTTATTATTATTATATTTATTTCATCCCTTTCCTTCTATCCCAGACACATTCCTTTCAAAAACCATTTTCACTTCTTTCAAACATAGGACCCAATATCAACAACACGTCCCAAAAAAAATTATATGAAATCTCAAGAAAAAAGTTATAAAATGAGGAAAAAAGTGAGAAACCCTCCCTTTAGTGTAAATACAAAAATTACACCATCCCCCTCTATTTTACTGGTGGTGGGTAAAACCCACTAACAAACACGTATGTATGGATTCTGGAGGCTAGCCTCCCAAACTCCCAGGCAAAACAATTAAAAAAAATTAAACACTCTTTTTTTCAAAAGGATTAATATTAAACAAATACAAATACATAGGAAGAAATAATATCATAATTCAGATTTTTTTAAAATCAGGTTTAAAGAAGTTCTCTCATTTTCTTTCAATTTTCTTCAAAGTTGATCATTTGTTCACAAATTTTTTTGCTGATATTGAAACAGCAAAGAATTTATTTTGTCTACCTGGCATCATAATTTTCAAATTAGATAGTTGACACAGCACAAATTTGTATCTTTTTTCCAAAGGGTATTCTTCAGTGGATTCCTTTCTACGCAATATTAGCGCAGCACTTATATCAGGATTTTTAAAAATTCACCTTCAACTTCCAGTGGTTTTCTTTCTCTCTCCTTAACCTTTTTTTGCTGCAGCTGTTAATATTTTTCCACAATCATTAAATTTTGTACATCTAATTAATATAGAGCATGGTTTTAAATTCATTCCTGAATATGAATAACAAGATCTATATACTTTCTCAATTTCTATCTTTGCTCCAACATTTTATCCTCCCAGGACATTTGGCAACCATTCTTGAAAGAAATGGATAGGATTTACTCCCTCCACTCCCTCTTTGAGTCCCACTATTTTAACATTATTACATTTGTCAAATCTTCTAAAAAATCCATCTTTTCCAATATTTTTGCTTTTTCTGTAGCCCATTTGTTTAATTCTTTTTCCACTTTAACCACTCTTTCCATAGTTTCATCCATTTTTTTCTTCCATTTCTATTACTCTTTCATTTAAAATCCCAATTTCTGTTTCTAGTCTGGTCACCATTTTTAAAATATGATCCAGTTTCTTGTTAGTATTCTGATATTTCGATGAAAGTATTTTCATTATATCTTCATTAGTATATTTCCCTTTACTTTGTACTTTAACTTTTTTAACTTGACTCACTGGTTTAACATTTGCCAGTTCATCCTCTTCTTCTGTATTTGATCAATCTCTGAATCGTCATTTTGAGAGAGAGATCCTTCTTGCTTCTTCCAGTTCTCCTTCACTGTGTGCATGCCCAGTCTCTTCTTATACAACGTCTCGATTCCAATGTCGAAAACATTCCATCATTCTTCCTGGGCATCTGGTTGTCTGCACAGGAGGCAGAACAGACCACAACCCCCCAGCCTCTTCTTGTAAATAGGCCCTTTTCTGTTGAAAAACTGTGCTTCTCATCGGAGCTCAAAGTCGCTGACAAATATTGATTCTTTTTCTGCATCTTCACAATAAAGATATATTCTTCCTTTTCTTCCTGTTTACTGTAAATTATTTTATTTTCCTTTTATTTTATAATTACCCGGGAGCTTCAGGAGGCCGCCTCCTTCCACAACTACATCATATAATGTCTCCCGTTACCACGCTATATATTCATTAGATGTTGTCTACATGGACTTTAGTAAGGCCTTTGACAATGTCCCACATGAAAGGTGGGTGTGGTGGTACACCACCGGCCTACTGCAGGGGGCACCTCTGTACCTGCAGGAGTGTAAGGGGACAGAACAACACCTGGCCGGCTGCCAATCAGTCAGCTTGAATGGATCAAGCCCCACCCGGTCGGGTGTCAATCACCCTTCGGGATATAAGCCTGCGCCAACCTCCCGAGGCCTCACACTGAGTTCCTGCAGCCATAGCCAGCCTGGCTCTGTGGAAGTCTTTGTGGATTAAAGCCTGTTATTCAGTCTTAACCTGTGTGTGTCTGATCCTGTCTAACAGTGCACCACAAATTAATCCACAAAATTTTCCCATGGCTGCCATGGAAAAACTCCTGAGCACAGGGAGCCTCTAGGTCGACCCACACCACCCGTTAGTCCAGACACGCTTCGAGATCTGGCAGCACGCGGTCGAGGCAATCATTAAGGCACATGAAGGCAACATCCTGGACTCCAATCGGAAGAGGTTGGTCCTACTCCAGTCAAAGCTGGGTCCCCACGCCTTCCAGGTAACCAAAGGCTGCTCCACATACAAGAACACAATGGACACTCTCGAGAACTTGTACAAGCCCCCCATGATTGTGGTCTTTGCAAGGTACCTCCTCAACACCCGAGCCCAGCAACCCGGGGAGACGGCTGAGTCTTTCCAGGGACATTTGCGAGAATTGGCCTGACCATGTCTGGCTGAACCCGGGGTAGGTGTAGAGGAGGTCGAGAGGCTGATCCGGGATGCCTTTGTCCGAGGGCTACGCTCGAGGGCCATCCAGCAGAAGCTGCTGGAAGACAACATCTATGCCCTAACCAGGACTGTGGAAGTGGTCCAAACCCTGGAAGCAGCAGCCCTGCACGTCAAAGCCTTCGATTCTGGGTTCCCCCAGGCTCCCTCATGGCCCTGGAGCTGCAGCCCCAGGCTGAGCTGGGGAGGAGAACGTCGCTGCGGCAGGTGCCCAGCACCCCTGTAAGTACTGTGGCTCCTGGTGTGGGTCAGATCGAAAATCACGCCAAAACTGCCCAGCTAGGAACCAGTATTGTTCCCGATGCGGCAAGAAAGGCCACTTTGCAAAAGTGTGCTTCTCTAAACCTGCCGGCAGCTCAGCAGCCCTCTATGACCTCCCTACCTTCCCCAGAGACCTCCCCACGTGCACGTGCCGGGCGGCGCCATTGTCCCTGCAACGACTTCTACCTTCTCCGACTTCGACCGCGCAACATCCGGCCCAGCCAGCAACCGTCGCAGTGTGTGCCCTGAGCATCTGCACCAGCCCTCGCCCTCGCCACTCGCTTGAGAACTACAGCGATGTCACTTCTGGCTGATGTCACGACGTCACTGCAGCCGGCCATAATGATGTCACTTCCCCTGATGCAGCGGACACGGCCACGTCCTGGTGGTCAAAGGAGGAAGTAAGCTGAGGATCGTCGTGGATTACAGCCAGACCATTAATCGGTACACCCAACTGGATGCCTACCCCCTGCCAAGGATCGCCAACATGATCAATGAGATTGCCAGCTACCAGGTTTTCTCCACGATTGACCTGAAGTCGGCGTATCACAAAATCCCTATCTACCTGAAGGACAAGTTCGAAACCGCCTTTGAGGCAGATGGGCGTCTGTACCAGTTCCACCGGGTTCCTTTTGGGGTCACAAAGCGGGGGGTCTCCGTCTTCCAGCAGGAGATGGATCGCATGGTAGAGCGGCACAATCTGAAGGCGACGTTCCCATATCTGGATAACGTCACTATCAGCAGCCGTGACCAGCAGGACCACGACGCTAACCTGTAAAAATTCCTCCAGACGGCCGCGGAGCTGAACCTCATTTACAACAAGGAGAAGTGTGTGTTCAGCACCAGCCGCCTCGCCATTCTGGGGTATATCATGGCCATGGCCCAGATCCGGAAAGGATGTGCCCATTAATGGAGTTACCCTTCCCCCCCATGCTAAAGGCCCTCTGCAAGTGCCTGGGCCTGTTCTCTTATTACTCGCAGTGGGTCCCTCACTTCTTGGACAAGGTCCGCCCACTGGCCCAAACCACAACTTTTCCCCTCCCACCTCAGGCACAGGCAGCCTTCACCCGCATCAGCCAAGACATCGCAGACGCCACGATGCAGGCTGTGGATGAGGACTCCCCCTTCCAGGTGGAGAGCGATGCCTCCAAGGTGGCCCTCGCTGCTATCCTCAACCAAGGGGGGGGGGGGGTGCGCCTCGTTGCCTTCTTCTCCAGGACCTTCCAAGGCTCAGAGCTAGGACATTCATTTGAAAAGGAGGCCCAGGCAATTGTGGAAGCGGTCCGCCACTGGCGCCACTACCTGGCCAGCAGGAGATTCACGCTCCTCACGGACCAGCTTAACACTACCCACAAGAGCAAGATAAAGAACGACAAGATCCTGTGCTGGAGAATCGAGCTGGCAACCTTCAGCTACGACATCCAGTACTGCCCCGGGAAGTTTAACGACTCCCCTGATGCCCTCTCTTGCACCTGCATGTCTAAGCATGACGAGAGGTCGCAGGCATTGCATGAGTCCCTCTGCCATCTGGGCGTCACCCGGTTGTACCATTTCGTTAAGTCCCGAAATCTGCCGTAGACCATCAGGGATGTCAGGGACATGACCGAGGCCTGTCGGGTCTGTGCGGAGTGTAAACCTTGTTTCTTCCACGCAACCCCCACCCCACATTGTAAAGGCTACTCAGCCTTTCGCGCATCTCGGCGTGGACTTCAAAGGGCCCCTGCCTTCCAAGAACCGAAATGTCTAATTCCTCACGGTAGTGGACGAGTACTCACGCTTCCTTTTCACCATCCCTTGTCCGGACACCTCCATGTCCACCATCATCAGGGCTTTGGGGCAGATTTTCACCATGTTTGGCTACCCTGCCGTCATGCACAGTGACCGGGGGTCGAGTTTCATGAGCGACGAGCTGTGCCAGTGAGGGGTATCGCTACCAGTCGCATGACAAGCTATAACCCAAGAGGCAACGAGCAACTGGAATGCGAAAATGGGGTGGACTGGAAGGCAATCCTCCTGGCTCTCAGGTTAAAAGGGTGGGCCGTTGAGTTCTGGCAGGACGCCCTGCCTGAGGTGCTCCATGCTGTCCATGGCTACTGTCCATGGCTACCAACGAGACCCCTCACAGTCTGTTCTCATTCCCCAGGAGATCGGTGACTGGAATGTCACTCCCAGCATGGCTCACGTCCCTGGGACCGGTGCTTCTGCGTAAGCATGTAAGTACACACAAGGCTGAAGCCCTGGTCAAGCAGGTTTTCTACCAACATGCAAACCTTAACTACGCAGGGAGGAAACCATCTCAACCAGAGACCTGGCACCAGCAGGAGCACCCACCACTCCACGCCACCCTCCAACCCAAGATGACGCTGACTGGGCATACATCCCCGTCCCCATGCAGATATGGGGCACACTGGGCCTCCTTGACCACCAGGGGCCCGCTTCAGCGCATACGTCGACTCCGGCCCCCCTGGCCACCCCTCCATGCAGCACCACACCAGCCACATACACCCCTCCCGCCAGCCCCCCCACTTCCCCTCTGACCAGTGACCAGGAGCCAGTCCTACGACAGTCACAGAGACCCCGGTGACCACCGAATTGTCTCAACCTGTAAATATTGTATGTACTTAGTGGGTGCGATTCCTTGTTACTGACCCCCCCCCCCCCCCCCTGGGAAAATTTTAAAGGGGGTGAATGTGGTGGGACACCACCGGCCTACTGCAGGGGGAAACCTCTGTACCTGCAGGAGTATAAGGGGCAGGACAACACCTGGCCGGCTGCCAATCAGTCAGCCTGAATGGATCAAGCCCCATCTGGTCGGGTGTCAACCACCCTCCAGGATACAAGCCTGCGCCGGCCTCCCGAGGCCTCTTACTGAGTTGCTGCAGCCACAGCCAGCTTGGCTCTGTGGAAGTCTTTGTGGATTAAAGCCTGTTGTTCAGTCTTTACCTTGTGTGTGCCTGATTCTGTCTAACAGCGCACCACAGTGGGTCAGGAAGATTCAGACACTCGGTATTAATGGTGAAGTAGTGAATTGGATTTGACAATGGCTGGATGGGAGAAGTCAGAGAGTAGTGGTGGATGATTGGTGCTCAGTCTGGATACCTGTGACTAGTGGTGTAGCTCAGGGATTAATGCTGGGACCATTGTTGTTTATCATCTATATCAATGATCTGGATGATGATGTGGTAAAATGGATCAGCAGATGACACTAAGCTTGGAGATATTGTACACAATGAAGAATGTTTTCAAAGCTTGCGGAGGGATCTGGACCAGCTGGAAAAATGGTCTGAAAAATGGCAGATGGAATTTAATGCAGACAAGTATGAAGCGTTTTATTTTGGAAGGACAAATGAAGAAAGGACATACACGGTGAATGGTAGGACACTGAGGAGTGTGGTAGAACAGAGGGACCTGGGAATACAGATAGATAATTCCCTGAAAGTGGTGTCACAGGTAGATAGGATTGTAAAAAGAACTTTTGTTATAATGGCCTTCATAAATCAAAATATTGAATACAGGAGCTGGGATGTTATGGTAAAGTTATATAAGAAAGACATTGGTAGGGCCAAATTTGGAGTATTGTGTGCAATTTTGGTCACCTAACTACACGAAAGATGGCAATAAGATAGAAAGAGTGGAGAGAAGATTTACTAGGATATTGCCTGGACTTCAGGAACTGAGTTACACAGAAAGTTTATACAAGTTAGGACTTTATGTGTGAAGAATGAGGGGAGATTTGATTGTGGTATTTAAAATTATGAGAGGGATAGACAGAATAAATGTAGATAGGCTTTTTTCCACTGAGGGTAGGTGAGATGGAAACCAGAGGGCATGGGTTAAGAAAGGGGAAAAGTTTAAATAAAACCCACACCGACAAGGGGAGAACTACAAAATCCTTACTGATTGCATGGGATTCAAACCCTGGTCCCGTTCACTGGCATTATAAAGGCATTGCAGTGGCACAACCAGGATGCCAAATGTGCCACCTGGACAGTTGATGAGGGAGAACTTCTTCGCACAGCTGAGGTGGTGAATGTGGGCTCAATTTTAACATTTAAGAGGAATTTGGACAGGTCCGTGGATGGGAGACCCTCCAGGTCAGTGGGACTAGACAGAAAAATGGTTTGACTCAAACTATTTGGGTCTCATTCCTGAACATGCGCGAAGTTGCCTCTACTATCCATTTGGAAAAACTATTGTTTATTTGAATAATTTGTTGTATGGATTAATTGAAATACCATCTGTAACTCTTCTTACCTTCTGAATTACTTATGCCCGTTAGTTGTAATGCTTTTAACAACGAATTTCCATGAAGGTTATCCGACGATAACTCTTCTGAAGCGTTCATGTCCCCTCCCTAACGACCGTGCGGTTGCTACATGACGTAATTCCCAGGCTCCGGCCGGCGCGGGACGCCTGGCGGTGGCGGCTGGACGACTGGCAGCCGGAGTGTGGTGGAGGGGTAGGCCGTTGTGAAGCTGTTTTCTGGATCGATGGAGCGGCAGGACGCTCTCGTCGTCGCGGCCAGGCCCCCGGCGCTGCAAGGCGGCCGAGCGGAGAGTGAGAGCCCGCAGACCCGAGCTGCGCCTGCCGACGCAATATTTTAGCTCCGCTGTAAAGACAGAAGGTGAGCGGTAAAGTGAATTCCTTCCCCGAGCGGAGCCGGTGGCTCCCTTCGATGGAGGCTCGCTCTCGGATGGCCGGGGGCGCAACTCTTTGCGGGGCTGGAGCCGACGTGATGCGAATGTGTTCCTGCTTCGAAATCTTTCTTTTTTACAAAAGCAATGTGCATTTCAATAATTAAACCCCAAAATACAAGTTCAGCGGTTTACACATTTTCTTTAAAATTCTTTTTCATGAACGGGAATGGCACAAGAGATTTTCCGGAGCGTTAGGGAAATCAATTCCACTCCCAAAGCGCTGTCAATATCTCCATTCAAAAATGTTTCCAGTTCTCCACTGCTTCAATGACCCTCTCAGTGGAATAGTTTAGATTGCGACTTGCTGCATGTTCCATGGATCTTTGTTTTTTGACCAATCATCTTGAACCCACCTCCACAGGTAACTGATCTGTCTCCTATTATATCAAATCGTCTCATTTTCTACACCACTGTATCGTCTCATAACTTGGTACCTCACTTTCTTCACTCCCACATGAATGGACCCTCATTTCATATTGACGTTCCATTTGCAGCATTGTCCTTTCTAGATTGGATACTGTACCAGAGTTTAACATTGTGTTGTAGGTTCATATACTTACACATTTTTTAAAAAGACAGGTATAAAAGATGTTTTGGGAATGATATTCATTTATATAGTCTAAAATACTCACTGAATTAGCTTGCAGCTCATATATGCAAAATATGGCCAATAATTCTCATTTGTTAATGCTCTTTAAATCACTTGGGGAAGTTTGTCACTGTAAATTTGCATAAAGTGGTGTAAACAACAGTAAGGTACTTGAACTGAGAGGTTTTTTTTCCATTCTCATCTCCACACCTGAAGGAAATAATGATTGAAAAGTGGCTGAATAAAAATCACAGCTTTTAATTGGAAATTGCAAGGGAGAGAGGAACTCTGAAATTACAAGGGGTATTAGGACAACGATATTGAGCAAATTGGAGGGACTGCATGCTGACCAATCTCCTTCACTTTGTGGGATTTAAAAGAAGTTGGTATTGAGGAAGTTAATTTTAGGTTTGGGAAAATTCAATTAATTTAGAAAATAGTAAATATAGCTCCTTTATTCCAAAGGGGAGGGAGATGGAAAGGTAAGCTAAGATAATTAATATTATCAATAATGTTTCAGACAAAACTTCATTACAGGTACACAATCCTTTATCCAGAACCCTTGGGGGAAAGTGAGTTCTGAATTTCGGAAAGCCCACCCGAATTGTGCTGCCGTATCCACCCCCATCCCCTTCCAGTCGCCCGGCCGCCTCCCCCAACCGCCAGTCCCTTGGCCGCCTCCCCCAACTGCCGGTCCCCACTTGCCAGATTTTGGAGCTTTCCGGATTTTAGATGTCCGGATAAAGGATCGTGTACCGGTATCAAGAGAGTGGTTAGAACAGAGAACTTGCTGCAACATTATATTTCCAGAAGAGAGATTTCTAGATAAGTATTTACAAGAGAATGATCAGTAGTTGTGCTATAAAACCTGGATGAAATTGGGGAAAGCAGGCTGGTTTGAAACATGTAAAAGGTGGTATGTCTGGTTGCAAATTATCTGAATAACATGGTGCACTAAGGTAGCTATTGTCTTAACAGAGTCTATTTGTACCTGTACTTCCATTACCAAATGATTGTTTACCTTCTTCCTGTTTAAATCCATCATCTGCATACTTTCTAAACAAAGTAATCCTTGTCCCTGCCACCCTGAAAATATGAATTGTTCATCCCTAATCACCTTTCTTTTTTAGAATCTTTGAATATGCCGTCAGCTCCCAATTCAATATTTATCTTTCTTGGAATTCTGCTGATTTTTATCCATTCAGGTATCCATCTCTGCCTGTGGACTCAAAAGTTGCATTATATGTAAATGGTCTTGATTTGTCTGCAGATATTGGTAAGGATCACCTTCAATGCCTCTGTCATCCAGCTGACTGGGATTGCACCCGAAGAATCACCATCATCCACTTTTATAATATTACCACCAATCTTCTCTCAAGATTTGACTAGGACCATGTTTTCACCATATACATGCAGTTTGTTCAACAATATAACATGTCTATCTTTTTGCACGTGGGCTGAATATTCCAAGCTGCACCCCACCACCTCCTCTCTTTATCTCCATTCCATTCTGAATTGTCAGATATGTTGACCACTACTGGAAGAACAAATATTTTCCACCATTAAATGTAGGAAAACCTAATCATTGCCTTTGGATTCCTCCCATGAGGTCTGTTTCCTAACCAACAATTGGTCCATTTATTGACATGGAACTGAACCAGACCATTCAACTTTGCTGCATTTAAGGTCTAGATAGCTTTTGATCAGTTGGTCCTAAATTCTGAAGAGTTTTCATGATCTGATTGCCATCATAAATCAATAGAATTTAGAAAAGTAAAGTCAATGCTGTTTTAGAAACTGTATTGTGATTGATGAGCAATATCTTTTGAGTGTAATTAGCAGGCAGATATGGAGGAGGCCAGTGGATGTAGTTTATCTGTATTTTCAGAATGTATTTGATAACTTCCTACATAAAAGGAGGTTATACCTTAAAAAAAACACATGGTTGAAGGTAATGTTGAATAGAAAATTGGATCAAACTTTTAAAACACTGCTGTGACAGATTATGTAATATTTTATTGTATATAGATGTTTTAAAGGAGATAAACTGTGGCAATTTTTTTTAGTGTAGGTCACAAACAAACACTTCAAAACAAACCTCATTTAAAATGCCAGAGCTCTGCTCAAGCCAGACAGTCCAGGCTCTGGGTGCCTTTGCAAGAACTTTAAAGGATGCTTAGAAGGACTTCATGTAGGTGTTAACTAGATATGCTATGGAGTAATGGTTTATTGTTTTGGAAAGCAACAGATGAACGAACTCGGAAGATTAGGTCCTGAGCCGCAGTCTGTCTGAGTACAGTTGGCTGTTCTAAGAGGGTCATGTGCTTTTCTCTGAGAGAGAGAGAGAAAATTCAGTTCTACAGTTCAGCAGCAGCTGGGACTGGAACATGACAAGCTGGCAAGCTTGTGGAAAAACCCCATTTTGAAGACAGGTTTTGAGTTCTTAGTTCAGGCTGGTTAAAGTCCTTGCGGTGCATACAAGAGGAGAGGACTGGCTGCCTAATGTTTCCCTTAAAATAAGGGAAACTAAAAGGAACTCTGGTGACCTGAAAGAAAGAGGTTATCATCTGGAAAACCCTGATGGCTGATTAGAAGGAATCAATTGCGTCCAGCAAACAACAAATCTCTCTCTGAAAACTGACAAGAACCTTCCTGAGTGGTAACCATTTATTTTTCAAGCACCAAAGCCTGGTGAAATTCATAAATGTTAAATTCTGTGCACAGTATAAGAATTGCCTGATATCAGTGAACTTGGAGGACTGAGAAGTGAGATTGGACTGTGAATCAAAGAACCTTTTTGATCTTATATACACATTACATGCATATGTGCTTAGAATTAGAAGGGGGTTAAGTTAATAGTAATAAGTTAAAGTTTATCCTATTTACATGTTTAAAGATAATTAAAAGCAACATTTGTTTAAGTAACCATTTATCTTGGTTAATTTCTATTGCTGCTGGGTTTTGGGGTCCTCTGGGTTTATAACACTGGGAATAAATGGGTAATTTCCTTTTTGTAGCTGTTTTTGGTGGAGTCCAGCAAGGATCAGTATAAGTGAAAAGACAGCATATCATGTCTCCAAATTTGATGGGAAAGTAAATTCGGAGGAAGATGCAAAGAGTGGACAGAAGAATATAGACAGGGTCAATGAGAGAGGAAGAGGGTGATGGATGGTGTACAACATGATAAAATGTGAGATTATTGGTGGGAAGAATGGAAAAATAAACAGAATTGAGTAACTAGTAAATGTAGGTACGAGGAGTGATCTGACTGCTAGTATGCAAAATATGGCAAGTTAATATGCCGATACATCAAGTAGTTTAGAAACATGTCATTGTTAGAAATGTGAAAAGCATTGCTACAAATATGTGGGGTGTTGATGAGACCACACAGTTTTGGTGTCCATGACAAGGGAAGGAGTCAATACAATGAAGATGCACTAATTCCTAGGTTGTTGTTCAGCAATGAATGAATGATTGAGAAGCAAAGTTCACTTGCTGCTTTATAAATGAGAGTTCAAGTGTATAAAATTTTTAAGCGACTTAAAAACTGAGAAGCTATTGCTTTTAACCAGAAAATACATTTATTTTATCCTGTGACTTCAGATATTTTGGATGTTCAATTTTTCAATATATTGAAAGGTAAGGATGAATGATACAGGTTGAACCTCTCTTATCCTGTGGTCTGGCAACTCCCGTGATCCGGCACATTTAAATTTGCTGCTGTTACTACAAACTCCTGACAGATAGCGCAAGACTCAAACCCTGGTCCCATTCACTGGCTTTGTAAACGTTGGTTCTGCCACCATTAATACAAACTCCTTACAGGCAGCACGGGACTTGAATCCAGATTTCTGGCACTGTGGTCTGGCAATGGCCAGATCTCGATGATGTCACAGGATTAGAGGCTCAACATACTTAGAAATTTTAAGAACTAAGTTATTGTGGAGATTGGGTGATGTGCTTGCAAATTGGCAATTAAATTAAATAGGAAATAAGCCATATGTGCTTTAAGACACATGGGAAACTGCAGATGCTGGAATCTGAAACCAACTATGATCTTCTAGAGGAACTCAGAAGGTTAAGCAGCATCAGTAGGAGAAAAAGGATGGTTGACGTTTCATGTGGAAGCTCTTCATTAGATCTGAGCTACAAGTTCCTCATTTTATGCACACCCGAGACTGCCTCTCACCCTCTGACATCAGTTGACTCTACCTGCCTCATTTCAAATGTTCTCAAAATCCTCACCCATCCTTTCATCACCTCTAGAAACTTGCTCAGACTTCAGGCTAATTTCACGGCAACCATGAAATTAATGAAAACGCCACTGCTCTAATTTGCATCAAGTTGTTTTGGCTCCGGCCAGTGTGTTCACTGATCTGCAGTGGCTCCTGGTTAAGCAACATCTTGACTTAAAAGTCCTGGTTCTCTTTTCTAGTGGCTTCCTTGGCCTCATCCACATAATTTTCTATGCTACCTTACTTAGCCTTGCAACCTTCCAGGATCTCTGCTTCTCCATTTCTGGCTCCTTGCACATAATCTAATTTACATCACTCCACTATTGGCTGCTATGCCCAGGGGTAATGAGGGTTTCAGTTTGAATTTACTTGAAACCTCTCTGCCTCTGCATTTTTTCAAATGCATACATTTCCAGGATTCGAAGCAGAGATGGGGAGAATCAGAAATTCTGTGGTTTTGCAATGAACCATTTTAATTCAGTCACTGTTGAATAGTTTGGGCATTTTATAATATATTTTGGGACAGTAAAGAATTTCTATTCTGTAAGGATCTTGCCAGGCTATTTACAAGCATCACTGTGGCAACAAATCTCAGTTGTTTTTGTACCTTAATACTCTTGTGCTCCTCTGATAGGTGGAAGGCTACAAGAGCAGCCACCTCTCTGTTCAATAGTAAAACAATACCTTGCATTCATTTAACTAATGTAATGAGATGTTTACCAGTGCATGGCAGAAACATTAGCATACTATCTTTGTCACCACATTATATGAGGAGAGAGTTTTTTTTTAAAAAAAGTCAGAAATTTTAAGTATTGTAAAGATTTGGAGGCTGAATGTCAAAGCTCGAGGCCAGGAATCTAAATGCAGGGCTGCTTTTGGTGGCATGAAAAAAACTATGCCTGTGTGGCAGCTGACCACAAGGCAGGCAAACTGGCCAGCAGTTGTCCTTCTTTCCAGAATGGGACTCAGAAATCTGCGTTGGGGGACCACATGACGCCCAGGTGACATCAGCGCCCTCCAGTGTGGTTCTCAGCCAGTTCTGGGCTGGGAGTACAAGTGCAGCCCAGCATCCTGCAATAAACTATTCTGCTCATTGAGCTCAACCTGTCTGGTTGTGTGTGTTATTGCAGGAGCAGTGTAGCCGCCGCTACAATTGGTGACCCCTACTGGTTCAAGTGTCTTTGAACACATCATGAGCGAGCCTGGGATCAACGCTATAGCCATAAAGCTGCCAGAATTCTGGGTTTGGGAGCTGGAGACCTGGTTTGGCCACGCGGAGGCCCAGTTTCACCTCCGCTAGATTTCATCCGACACGACCAGATTTTACCATGTGGTCAGTGCCTTGGACCAGGCCACTGCCAGACATGTGCTGTACCTTGTTCAGCACCTACCCACTGAGGACAAGTATGAGCCCATCAAACGAGTGCTTACCGGGTCCCTTGCACTATCCAGACACCAGCGGGCTGCTCGGGTGCTGCACCTCGACGCCCTGGGGGACAGGTTCCTGATGGACTAATGGGTGAGCACACCAACTGCCCACTTTTCGAGCGCATCTTCCTCAAACATATGCCCGGGGACATCCGCCCGCTGCTGGTTCAGGAGAGCTTTACTGGCCCGAGGAAGGTCGCCCAGAAGGCCCAAGAGCTATGGTTCGCACGATTCTTGGAAGGCTCAGTGGTCCAGCAGGTCACGAGGCACGGGCACGACCATGCCAAGCCTGCCCCTAGCGCTGCGGTAGAGCACCCAGGGGCCTCCAGGAGCATAACCAAGGCCACAACATCCACTTCAGCCCTCTACTTCTACCACCAGTGCTGGGGAGCCAAGGCTCGGAAGTGTCCAGGGAAACGACCAGGCTGGCTGCTGTTAATGGCTGTGGCGGCTGGCCAAAGACACAGCCTTCTCTACCTGCGGGACGCAGTTAGCGGCCAGCGATTCCTCGTTGACACTGGAGCCCAGATCAGTGTCATCCAAGCCATGGCCATCGAATCCAGGAACTGACCTCGTGGACCTCCTCTCCGTGCGACCATCGCAACGGCAATCCAGAAGTATGGAGACAAGACAGTCCACTTCCAGATCGGCCAACTTCGTGTGGAGGCTCACTGTCTCGTCCTTCCCGACTGCCATCCTGGGTGCAGACTTCCTCCTCACACACGGGCTTCTGGTGGACATTCGAGGTAGGCACCTGGTGGATGCCCGTACCTTCCAGGCTGTTTGCCTCGACGCCTCCCAACCGCAGATGGCCCCGAATCGCACTCTCAGAGACGAGTTCCAGCAGATCCTGGACGAGTTCCGGACACTCCTCAAGCCACAGTTCTCCGCTGCCTTGCCACACCACGGAGTGTTCCACAACATCTTCACCCAGGGCCCGCTGGTTCACACCAAGGCATACCGGCTCCCACCTGACAAGCTCCAGATAGCGAAGGAGGAGTTGAGGATCACTCGGCGGTCCGACAGCCCATGGGCCTCACCGCTCCATCTGGTCCCAAAAGCCTCTGGCAGCTGGTGTCCCTGCGGAAACTATCGATGACTCAACGAGGCAACCATTCCTGATTGTTACCCCATCCCTCACATCCAGGACTTTATGGCCAACCTGCACGGCTTGACGGTCTTCTCCAAGGTTGACCTGGTGCGCGGATATCACCAAATCCCAGTGCACCCTGAGGACATACCCAAGACGGTCATTATCACCCCCTTTGGCTTGTTAAAATTTCTGCGCATGCAGTTCGGGCTCAAGAACGCTGCTCAGACCTTCCAGTGCTTCATGGACCCTGTGGGCAGGACTTGGATTTTGTCTTTATGTATTTGAATGACATCCTTGTCGCCAACAAGGACCGGGCGCAACACAAAGCCCACCTATGTGCCCTTTTCTCCCAGCTGGCCGACTTCGGCCTTACCATCAACCCAGCCAAGTGCCAGTTCGGGCAAGAGTCCATGAAGTTCCTGGGCCATACCAAAAGAGCCACTGCGAAGGTCGCCGCTATCAGGGAGTTCCCATGCCCGGACAGCCTCAATGGGCTGCAGGAATTCACGGGTATGGTCAACCTTTACAACCGCTTCATCCCGGGAGCTGCGCGCATCATGCAGCTGCTGTTCGCCCTCATCGCAGCCAAGCACAAGACACTTGCTTGGAACCCAGAAGCCTGCACCGCATTCGAGGCCACCAAGGACGCCCTGGCGAAGGCCGCCATGCTCACCCACCTGCATGTGGCACTCTCTGTCGATGCCTCTGCCACAGCCGTCAGTGCCATCCTGGAGCAGCAGGTGAATGGACTTTGGAAGCCGCTGGCATTCTTCAGCCGCCTGCTTCGCCCACCGGGACACAAGTATAGTGCCTTCGACCGCGAGTTACTGGTCATGTACATGGCAGAGTGGCATTTCTGCTATTTTTTTGGAGGGGAGGACTTTTACCATTTTCACAGACCACAAACCAGGCGCTTAGGATGGCAAAAGATCCCTGGTTGGCCCGCCAGCAGTGTAACCTCTCCTTTGTGTTGGAGTTTACCACAGAAATTTGGCACAAGGCAGGGAAGGACAGTGTGGTTGCCGATACACTCTCGCGACTGGCCATCTACGCGCTGACGCCCGGCCTCGACTTCGACCAGCTCGCCCGGAACCAGGAAGCGGATGAGGAGATGAGGGCCTTCAAGACCGCCATCACCGGCCTGCAGTTCCGAGACCTCCCAACTCCGAGCGGCAAAGGCACCATCCTGTGCGATATCTCCTTGGGCACCCCACGGCCAGTGGTTCCCCAGCAGTGGCGCAGGCAGGTCTTCCGTCACATCCACGACCTTTCGCATCCGTCCATCAGGTCCACGTTCCGGATGGTGGCAGAAGGTTCGTATGGCATGGGCTGCGGAAGCAGATTGCGGGCTGGGCCAGGAGATGCACCCATTGCCAGACGTCCAAGGTGCACAGGCACACCAGGGCACCCATACAGGAGTTCGAGTAGTTCTGGGAATGCTTCAGCCACATTCACGTGGACGTCGTTAGGCTGTTTCCCGGGGAAACCATTACCTGTTTACGGTGGTGGACCGCAGCACTCGCTGGCCCGAGGTGATCCCGATGCCAGACACCTCCACCGATTCCTGCTCCCAAGCATTGTTGCATGGTTGGGTCGCCCGGTTTGGCATCCCGGCTCACCTCACCAGCGATTGGGGCGCCCAGTTCACATCGGCGCTCTGGGCACAACTTGCCAACAGGTTGAGGATCCAGCTACACCGCACCATGGCCTACCACCCACAGGCCAATGGACTGGTCCAACATCTGCACCGCCACCTTAAGTTGGCGCTCATGACCCGCCTCACCGGTCCCGACTGGATGGATGAACTGCCTTGGGTGCTCCTGGGCATCCACTCCACTCCCAAGGAAGATCTGCAGGCGTCATCAGCTGAGCTGGTCTACGGTGCACCACTGGCACTACCTGGTGAGTTCATCAACGCACCTCACAATCCCCAGTGGTCGCCGCGCAAACTACTCCCTCACCTCAGGGCATGCTTGGACTCCTTCGAACCCCCACCGCCGCCCATCCATGGTACCCACCTGTCTCACATTCCCGGTGAACTGCTTTTCATGGAATATGTATTAGTTCGGCAAGGCCTGACCGCGGCACCTCTGGAGCAACCGTGCGAGGGGCCGTACAGGGTTGTACAGCGTTCCGGCTCAACGTTCACGCTGGACATGGGCGGCAGGTGGGGGCTGTTTACCATGGACAGGCTGAAGCCAGCGCACCTCGATCCCACCGAGCCCATGGTCGTTGCCCAGCCCAAGAAGTGAGGCCGCCAAGCAAAAAAGGACATTGGTGCCGGTTCTGCGGTGTGCTGTGTGGCGGCTCACCACAAGGCAGGCGAACCGGCCCCGCTTGTAAGCCACGCGGCGGGGCGGCCAGCCAAAATGGTGCCATCGGAAGTTTCCTTTCCTTCCAGCACAGGGCTGGTTGAACCACGTGATGGCCAGGTGACGTCAGCGCCCTCCAGAATGGTTCTCAACCAGGTCCGGGCTTGGAGTATAAGTGCAGCCCAGCAGCCTGCAATAAACTAGTCTGCTCACTGAACTCAACCCTTCTGGTTGTATGTGTTATTGGAGGAGCAGTGTAGCCACCGCTACATCTGCTTATTAAGCTAGAATTGGAGGAATGCAAAATTTTCAGCTGATGAGGTAACAGAGACAAGGAGGTGAGAGGCCAGGGAGAAATTTGATTGGATGTGTGACTACTTTAAATTTGGATTATTGCTGAACTAGGCATTCTTGTAAATCAATGTTATTAGGGGAGGTGGTAGAGGCTGGTAGTGTTGTCTTCATGTGTGGGATCTGATGTATGTTGGGATGAGATCACTAGAGGAAGCATGTGGAGTAATAGTGAGCAAACAATAAACTTGAGAACCTTAGATGTTATTGTGCAGAACTGGATAATGAAGACTTTGAAGGTGATTGCTTGGTCATATTGGATTGATAAGAATGGAGCCAGACAAGTTGAAAGATGAGTGAATAGTGTGTTTAGTTGTATCTGGTAACTGTTCATCGATGAGCCTTATTGCATGAATCATAAAGTCAAATCGTGTAATTTCTGCTGGGGTTACAAAAGGCGCAGAGTAATTGCCAGTTTGTTCTGATGTGGAGCGGTTCAATGGCAATGTAAGTGCACTCTAAAGATTTTTTTTGCAACCATTCCTTGCTCTCCAGATGAGTTGCTAGTTTATTCCTCCTCCTTAGTAGATTTGTGGCACGCCTTTGATCAATGAGTTGGAAATGAGCAGACAAAATAAGTGGTTTTTTAATGCGGTTGATACTCAATTGATCGAAGGAAGCTTTTTGAGCATGTGTTGGATTGGCATATCAATGTAAATACAGATCATTTTTTTATCAGTCAAACAATTGATTGCCTGCAAGCATGGTATCAAGTGAAGTGGACTATTATTGGCACTGAGGAGAAAGCATTAGTCCTCTTTGCAGATCTATATATTGTGGCCTTCTAAGTTGAAGCACTTTTTATCTGATTATTAATGAATTGGGTTAAAGACTCGATGTTGATCAAGTATTGTACTGAAATTCCTCTGAGATTTGGGTCTGATGCACATGATGCTTGCATTTGTTTCCATAAAGGACAAGGCAAGAGAAGAGAACAAACACATAGTACATCTGGCAAAGTTCAGTCCATTAGCAATGGTCCTTTTTTGTGTGCCTAGTAGTTTCATTCTTGGTGCTGAATCAGAAGGTTATGTTCATGTTAAGACGAAGACTTTATTTAAGTGCCTTCCTGCTTTTTGCGCATACCTTGATGAAAGGCTCAGGCCCAAAATGTTTGTTATACTGTATATGTTTATCTTTCTACAGAAAGAACACTGCATGTCTCAGAGTTTCATCATTTTTGTGTAAACTCTTGGGGTTTTGTTTAGTAACAAGCTAGGGATATCTCTCTGCCCAGAGTAAAATATATCTCTCAACCGACATCAACTTCAGTTATATATCAAAGGTACTGTTCTGCACACAAGTATTTAGGAAGTAATTTAAATTCACTGTTGGTAATTTCAGGAACATTTACCTGACTGTTGCTTGAAATGAGTGGATTGTCTTCTGAGGAAAGACAAGACAGGCTAGGTTTCTATCCACTGGTGTTTCGAAGAGTGAGCAGTGACTTGGTTGCAATGACCTTGTGTGGTCTTACAAGGGAGACAATAGAAAGAATTGATTTTATTGTAGAAGAACATAGAATTGAGACTTTCAGTTCAAAACTAAGGGATTTTTCTCGGTGGATCATGAGTCTTTGCTTCCATTTCCTTTTTAACAGAGCACCAAAGATTTTTTTTTTAGATACTTTCAAGCCAGGGTCCATTTCTGAATAAGAAAGGGATGAAATGTTACCAGTAGTAGTTTCATTCTTGGTGCTGAATCAGAAGGATGAGGTTGGCAGGAGTTAAGGATACATTCAGATAAACTAGTGATTCCCAAAGTGGGCACTGCGCCACTTTGAGGGCGGAGGAAAGATCCAAGGGGGCGGCGGAAAGATCCAAGGGGGCGGCGGAAAGATCCAAGGGGGCGGCGGAAAGATCCAAGGGGGCGGCGGAAAGATCCAAGGGGGCGGCGGAAAGATCCAAGGGGGCGGCGGAAAGATCCAAGGGGGCGGCGGAAAGATCCAAGGGGGCGGCGGAAAGATCCAAGGGGGCGGCGGAAAGATCCAAGGGGGCGGCGGAAAGATCCAAGGGGGCGGCGGAAAGATCCAAGGGGGCGGCGGAAAGATCCAAGGGGGCGGCGGAAAGATCCAAGGGGGCGGCGGAAAGATCCAAGGGGGCGGCGGAAAGATCCAAGGGGGCGGCGGAAAGATCCAAGGGGGCGGCGGAAAGATCCAAGGGGGCGGCGGAAAGATCCAAGGGGGCGGCGGAAAGATCCAAGGGGGCGGCGGAAAGATCCAAGGGGGCGGCGGAAAGATCCAAGGGGGCGGCGGAAAGATCCAAGGGGGCGGCGGAAAGATCCAAGGGGGCGGCGGAAAGATCCAAGGGGGCGGCGGAAAGATCCAAGGGGGCGGCGGAAAGATCCAAGGGGGCGGCGGAAAGATCCAAGGGGGCGGCGGAAAGATCCAAGGGGGCGGCGGAAAGAGCCAAGGGGGCGGCGGAAAGAGCCAAGGGGGCGGCGGAAAGAGCCAAGGGGGCGGCGGAAAGATCCAAGGGGGCGGCGGAAAGATCCAAGGGGGCGGCGGAAAGATCCAAGGGGGCGGCGGAAAGATCCAAGGGGGCGGCGGAAAGATCCAAGGGGGCGGCGGAAAGATCCAAGGGGGCGGCGGAAAGATCCAAGGGGGCGGCGGAAAGATCCAAGGGGGCGGCGGAAAGATCCAAGGGGGCGGCGGAAAGATCCAAGGGGGCGGCGGAAAGATCCAAGGGGGCGGCGGAAAGATCCAAGGGGGCGGCGGAAAGATCCAAGGGGGCGGCGGAAAGATCCAAGGGGGCGGCGGAAAGATCCAAGGGGGCGGCGGAAAGATCCAAGGGGGCGGCGGAAAGATCCAAGGGGGCGGCGGAAAGATCCAAGGGGGCGGCGGAAAGATCCAAGGGGGCGGCGGAAAGATCCAAGGGGGCGGCGGAAAGATCCAAGGGGGCGGCGGAAAGATCCAAGGGGGCGGCGGAAAGATCCAAGGGGGCGGCGGAAAGATCCAAGGGGGCGGCGGAAAGATCCAAGGGGGCGGCGGAAAGATCCAAGGGGGCGGCGGAAAGATCCAAGGGGGCGGCGGAAAGATCCAAGGGGGCGGCGGAAAGATCCAAGGGGGCGGCGGAAAGATCCAAGGGGGCGGCGGAGAGGGAAAAGGGTGTTCTGAACCTTCAACCTTATTATTACTCAGTCTGCTGCAAAGTTTAAAGAAGAAGCCAGTGCAGTAATTTTCTGACCAGACTCAAGGTGGCAAAACAAATGGGGACAAGGCGTTCTCGCAAGAGATGGTCTTGGTGGCCGCCATTTTGTACTGACACCACCATGACCCCCCCACTTCAGCGGCACCTTGAACCCCCCCCCCCCCCTTGGCGCCAACACAAACCTGCCCACTCCCCTTGTCACCGCCCTGAACCCATCCCCTCCCCTTGCTGCCACCTGAATCCCTCCCCTCTGAGCACCACCGTCCTTAACTCTTCCCCTCCCAGCATCGCTGTATGGGGGAGCGCCCGGGATGCGGCCTGGAGGCCAAGGGGCGGCAGTCCAAAAAACTTTGCGAACCACTGAAATAAACCATGATCCTATTAATTGAGGAACTGACTGGCCTATCCCTGCCCTTAATTTGTATGTTAGCTAATATGTTCTGGTAGTCGCATCGTGCAACTATAAAATATTTGACTGCACTTCTTGGAAGGTTATAGACATTGTATTCTGAGGATACAGGCAGCATTCTTACCAACCCGTTTCCTTCTTCTTAAATTTTAATATTTGCCTTATTTCTTCAATTCACAGGTGACTATGGAGATCAGTGGTCTCCCATTGGAGCTGTGGCGTCTGATCCTTGCATACTTGCCTCTCCCAGATCTGGGGCGTTGCTGTGTGGTGTGCAGAGCTTGGCGTGAACTGATTATAAGCCTGGATAATACTCGATGGAGGCAACTGTGTCTTGGATGCAATGAATGCAAACACCCAAATTGGCCAAATCAACCAGATGTTGAACCACACTCTTGGCAGGAGGCTTTTAGACAGCACCATTTAGCCTCTAAAATTTGGACCAAAAATGCCCAGGATGTTGAATCCTCAAACTGCTTGCATTTATTTCGGCGGAAGAAGGATAGAAAAACCATATTCGTTGGCCCAGCAAGCGAACATCTAAACCTCAGGAGTGCCTTAGCTGTTGCCAACATGTATGATAAGATTTTTGTTTGCCCTGGTGTATATGAAGAACAGAATGAGGTGATTTTAAAAGTCCCTGTAGAAATAATTGGACTTGGAAAGTTAGGGGATGTGGCACTCCTTGTAAGTTTTGACCAACACTGTCCAACAGCACGGCTGTGTAATTTGGTCCTTATGCCTGCGTGGTTCACACCAGTTGTGTACAAGGTGAGCATTTATTCTAAGATTTCTGAAGGAGTGTTTGAAATTCCAGATGAAAATTTTCCATTTGCTCTTAGTTGCACCACACAATATTAACGGAATTGATCTAGACAAGAGGTGAGGAAAAATCCCAAGAGAACTTCGTAAAACATAGTTCCATAGCATCAGCTCTTCTTGAGGTGACCTGCGTGAAGTGCCTCAGATGAGCTGTATGTTTGGTGTATTGTGGATTATGCAAGCATTTTTATAGAGAACCTTCCGCCTCATAAAATTGTGACTTAAAAATAAATTAACTATGGAATGAATTGTGGCACTGTAATGTAATACAGTTCACTCCTGTTGATTAGTCAAACTTTACAAAGAAATGCATCTTTGCTTTTTAACTTTTATGCTCAGCCAAGTTTGGGACCTTACTTTTTGGGAAATGAAATGCTTTCTGTTTCAGACATCTGCATCAATGATTTGGATTCTTTTAACTGTCGACCAGCAATATCATTCCCTATATCAACCATCCTGTGTTGTTACTAAAAATACCAGTTTTATCAGGGCAGCTTTTCCTATTGGGAATTGTATGGAGATGAGCATCTCAATTTGCAATGATCTTTTCAATTAGCAGACAAAATATTTGCCCTGTCAGTTTGGGTTGGGTTGTAACTCGGTGTGAAAGGCTACTAAAAACAATAACATGTCCAATTCCTAGTAAATGTTTTGTTTTTGGGGGGGGGAATAAGGGGTCTTTTATTCATACTAAAAGCAGAAACCCCTATAAATACACAGTAGGTCAGGTTGAATCTGTGGGACAAGAAACTGCCAATATTTTTGGAGAAGACAAAGGGTCTTGAACTAAAAACATTTGTTCTGTTTCTCTACCTGCACATACATTCTGACTAACTGAGTATTCCCAGCTTTTTATATTTTATTTAATATTTCCAGCAACTACAGCTTTTAAATACAATATTTTTTTACTATTTAAGGGAATGGTTGATAGTTAATCCCCAACCCCATTGCAATAAAAGACAACATACTGTTTGTCTTCTTGACTACTTGTTGGACTTGCCTGCTAACATTTTGTGATTCATGCACGAGAACATCTAGATGCCTCTGAACTTTATTTGCTTGCATTCCCTCTCTGTTTTGATGATAACTTGTTGCTTTATTCCTCAGAGTGAAATGCATGAACCTGTACTCCTTTTTCCAGTTTTTCACTCAATCACTCAAGGCTCTCTCAATCTTGTATCAGAATCACAATGTCCACAATATAACATGCCCTTCTGCCTATTTTCATATCATCAGTAAACTTTGGCCATATATTTTTTCTCCAGATCATTAATATAAATTTAAAATTATTGTGTTGTTTACAGTGAGAAAGCTCGTTTTACTAACAGTCCAACTAGTCAACAATAGTAAGCAATGAGGGCTAAGTACCAATTTCTGGGCTCTCCACTATTTAAATCCCCTGCCTCAAAAAGGCCCCATTCACTTCAACTTTTTGTTTCTAAGTGACAGCCAGTCCACCAAAATGTAAACCAGAATGGAACCAACATTAGAGCAGGGAGGTTTACTGGTGTTGTTGCTGTTAAACTGAATTGGCAGGGTGGACTTAGAATAGATGCTCAGACAGGAAGTTTTCAGGCTCGAAATGTTGGTTAACTTTTACTTCCTATGGATGCTATGTAACCTGCATTTTTTTTTCCCCAGCACCTTTATGTATTGTGTTCTGATACGGACGTACAATCATTGAGAAGTGAGAAAAGCAGTAAGTCAAATAGGCAGAGCTAAATTGCATATATTTTAATGCATGTAGTCTAACTGGTAGGTAGATCAATTCAAGGCTTTAATTAACAGATAGATTATGATTTTGTTTCCATCACTGAAATACTGTTGAAAGACGGGCAGGGATAGGCTACTCAGTATCCTGAGCTTCAGAATTTGGGATTCAGAAGATGGGATATAAAAGAAGAGGTTGTTTTGCACTCTTTGTCAAAAATACATTACCTCAGTTTGAGGGAGGATACTCTAAAAGGCTCCTCAATTAGGGCATATGGTAGAGATTAGGAACAAATAAAGTGTCATCACTTTACTTGGATTATTACAGACCACCTAGCAGTCAACAAGAGAAAGAGGAGCAGATGTAACAATAGCACGTGTATTAGGGGATTTCACTTTCCCAGCTATTAACTGAGCTTGTCTTGGCATAAAAAGCTTTGAGGGGATAGAATTTTTGGGCTGTGACCAGGAGAGCTTTTTGACAGTATGGAGACAGACTAATGAGGAAAGGAACATTTATTGGAGCTTGTCTTGGGCAACAGGTAGAGAGAGTGTCAGTGGAGATAATGACCATTATTTTGTATACAGTATTTTAAAGTGATTGTGGAGAAGGATGGAGATGGATCAAGAAATATGTGATCTGGGAGCAACTATTTGTAAGTAAGTCGACATCCTCCCGGTGGAAAGCATTTAGTGAGGACATGTTGAAAGCCAAGGGTAACAAGTACAAGGAATCTTGGATGTTGAGGGATATGAATAATTGGATAATGAGATAGAAAAAGGATGAATATGGCAGGTATAGTGAATGAAAGATTCGAGAGATTTGTCAAGAGTATAAAAAATGTAGGAAGGTTCCTATTAAACAAATTAGGAAGGCAGAGAGAGTTCACAAAATAATCACTGGCAGATAGGATTAAGGTACATCTGAAGATGTTTTATTATTGCATTTTGGGCAGTAACGTTGATAGGATGGATTTAGAGGGATATGAGCCAAACATAAGCATGAGGGACTTGTGTGGATGGGAAATTTTGGTCAGCATGTGCAAGGTGGGCTGAGGGGCCTATTTCCCAAATCTAAGTTTTGACATAGATACTTTTTAATCAAAGGAAACAGAATTTTTATATGGAGGATTCCATGAATGGGAAGGTGAAATTCCTCATAAATATAAAGGAATTCAATGATGCTGTGAGTGTAAAGAATGATAATTCCCCAGGCCAGGTGAGATTTATCCCAGGCTGCTTTGGGAGGCAAGGGAAGAGATTGATGGGGCTCTGGCTTAGATTTTTAACTTTTCTCCAGCCATAGGTGACTGGATGACTGGAAATGCATCCCTCTTGAAGAAGTGCAGCAAGGAAAAGTCTAGCAATTACAGACCCCCATGAGCTGAACATCAGTAGAAGGGAAATTAACGGAAAAACTCTGAGGGAACAGGACTATGATCACCTGGAAAGGCAGGGACTAATTAGAGATAGCCATCATGGCTTAGATCAATCAAGATCTGCCTTTGACAATCTGAATTTTTTTGAGGAGGTATGTACAAGGTGTATGGATGAGGGCTGTGCAGTAGGATGTAGTTTATATGGACTTATTAAAGCCTTTGGCTTGGTTTAACATGCAATTCTGATCCAAAAGATGAGGGGCCTTGAATATTGATGAAACTTTTTAGATGGTGGAATAGGGTGGGGCAGTTAGAAACTTGAGTCAATCACTGCACTTTCTGGCATCCTCTTGCAACTGTAAAAATTGCAGATTTGGGAATAACACCAAGTTTCAAAATGTGAGAATGACTCCAAATTGGGAGAATGCAGTCATCCTGTCAAAATGAAATACAGGTAGATGTTAAAAATTTTACAGAATGGTCATGTAATTGGGAAATGAACTAAATGTTCCTAATGTTTCTGTCACACACAGCTCTCTGCTACAAGTGGGGAAATTATGACGTATAGCTGATACTCTGATGGTATGTACCCTGGATTTATTGGCTTAGCAGCTGTGGTGAATTGAAGTACCACGAATAAAAATAATAATTTCTTGGTGTGATTCAGGACAGCCAGAAATAGACAGTAATTGTTGCCCTATGATGCCCCATCCTGAGAAAAGTAACATAATTTCATGTGCAGGGTTTGAGAGGGATACACTGACTGACCTTGTCATTCTTTAATTAACAGACATTTTCCGGGCATATCCAG
This sequence comes from Narcine bancroftii, assembly GCF_036971445.1. Classification (NCBI taxonomy): domain Eukaryota; kingdom Metazoa; phylum Chordata; class Chondrichthyes; order Torpediniformes; family Narcinidae; genus Narcine; species Narcine bancroftii. The sequence continues at coordinate 46,783,561 of NC_091469.1, forward strand.
CTTGACAACTGCAATGTAGAGAATGGGCAGCTGCATATCCATGCACCTGGGACCTGCCAGGTGAAGTTTTGTACTTTCAGCCAGTCCAGCATCAATTTCCACAATGTAGCCCTCAGCATAATTGAAAACTCGGAGTTTATTGGGAGTGAGAGTACATCAGTGAGTGTGGCAGGGCCTGGCTTGTCTGACAGAAATTGGGCCTGCAAGCACTTGGCGGTGGCTGCCAAATCCAGATCGCTTTTAAATTCACTAGGCCAAGCTCATTCAACTACTTGCAACACCAGAAATTACAGTCAGAGTTCACCGAGCAACTTTGGAACATTTGAGTCAAATGAGAATGTGACTGGATCACGGCAGACCTCCGACTCTACTCCAAACTTCCAGATGTCCTATACAAAAGATGGTCATATCAGCAGACAAGGATGTGATCTGAAAAAGAGGCCTTGCGAAAGGGAAGCAGTAACCTTGGACACTGATTACAGTGACAGTGAAATGAGCGCAAGTAGTGAGAATGAAGAAGATGAGCAATCCGTGTATAAACTTTCTTACCAGTCCCATGGCCTGAGTCGCTTGCTGTCAAGGACTAATCCGCTTCGACTTCAGAAGAAAGGAATTGATCTTCTACGAATGGACTTGGAGTTGAAAACTCTGCAGAAAGAATTGCAAAAGGATAAAGAAGCTCAGATTCTTGCCAGCACCCTGCAGGGCTGTTTAATCCGAAAGTGCCTTTTTCGGGATGGAAAGGGTGGCGTATTTATTTGTAGTCAAGGACAAGCTAGACTGGAATGCAACATCTTCAGAAACCTCAGCTACGCTGTACGGGGCATCCAGAATGCCAAGGTATAACTGAAGGTTTCATGGATCCTCCAGTTCTTCAATCCATGTATTAACATTTGATCATTTAACAGCATGGCTTGATGTCTTGGTCTGACGTCTTTTGATAGATTTTGTCCCTTTCAATTAGGATTTTGAATTTTTAAAGCTATACTGGGAAATGGTAGAAATAGCTAGTCTTGTCTGCAGATCAGTAAGTGTTTGTAAATAGCGTTGACAGAAAGATGTATGCGTTTCTGTCGGGGAGTAGGCAAGATTCATTATTTAGTAGAGATCCAAGAGAAGAGACTGATAGGGATGATGAGATGAAGCTACCTTTGCCGGATGAGCCCAGACACAGGGAAGATTAACATAAGGTCATGATAACTAGCGATCTGTGCTAATGACACAAAAATGGGAGCATTATGGAGAAGTAAAATGCACCCTGGTATAGATTTTTGAAGGAAAAATAGGAAACTATAAATTGAATAGACTAATTTCAATCTTTGCGGGTGGTAGGCAAAATTTTTATTTAAAAAATTGTTATTCGTGGAGCAGAGTACAAAAACTAGAAAATTATGCCAGGTTTTTTTTATAAAACCCTGGAGAATGTACCAAAGGGATTTAATTGAGTTTTTTGGGCATGAGGGGTTCAAGTTCTGTGGTAAGGTAATGAGCAAGAGCAATAGGGCTATAGTCATGAGGGATTTAAATTTTCCCAATATTGAATGGGATTACTTTGGTGCAAGGGACTTAAAAGGGGAAGAATTTGCTAAGTGCACCAAGAGAATTTTTTTGAGGCAATATAAAGATACTCCTACTAGTGTCTTGGTACAAATAGACTTGTAGTAAGTACTTACACTAAAACAACTTCTGTCAAGTGGGAGTTTTTAAAAGAGAGAATTACAGGTACTCCTCAACTTGAGTCTGGGTTCTGTTCTGGCCGACCAACCATATCTCAAAATGGACATTTGTCGGAATTGCACTGTATCTGTATTATCGTTCGTCAAATACACACATACATACATTACCAAGGCCAGCTCTCGTGAGAAGTTGGCCACCGCTGCCAAGCTCTCACGAGAGATGTTATTTTCCATAGATAGGCCCGACTTTCACCTGTAAACATGTAAATTTTATATTTTTCTTTATTTTTTTTAAAAAGGATCTAGTTGTAATTCACATAGGGGGTTACTCAGGGAATAACCACCTATGTATAAAGTTCACGGTCAGCAAGTTGGAAGGATAAATACAAAGATTTATGATTAAGGATATTGAAGGTTTAATAAGGGGGAGAGGCAATTGGGATCAAATGAGTCTCTTGAGCAATCCAGGGTAGTTGCAAGAAGTGCTCCACTCGCTGCACCTCCCTCACCACAGTGAAGCAACACTTCACTTGTGAGAATCTGTAGGGATCATTTACTACATCCACTACTTCCGATGCAGGGAGTATCAGGGAGACTGGACACAGACTCGGAGATCACTTTGTTGAGCACCTTCGCTTTATCCAATACAACAGCAAGGACCTGCCAGTGGCCAACTACTTCAATTCCGCATCCCATCCAATAGTTATCTGTCTTGGCCCTCTGTCCTCTCCCCTTATCACCTCTCTCATCTTCTTCTGCCCTCCCACTGTGTCCATCTCTTGGCTGTATTCCTCCCCTTTCTCCCCCACCTTTTTATTCAGACATCTGCTTGATTTTCAGCTTTTCTAAAGGGCACAGGTTAATGCTGAGGGTTTGGGTTAACCCTGGCCCTAACCCTAATACTAAGGAGTCACGTGATGGAGTAGTGGCCGGTAGGAGAATACCAGCCCTCTCCAGAAAAGAAGAAATAAAGTGAAGAAAATACAAAGTTCAAGAAACACTAAACACAACAAATAAAAGATAAAGTTGTAGAGAAAAGAAATAAAATGGCACCCAAGAAGGAAAAAGTAAAAACAACAGGGAAAAAAGAAGAAAAGATGCCGGAAGAGAAAGGAGAAGGCCTTACCTGCATGAAGAAACAGGGAGTCATCATGGAGAAGAGAGCCCGTTCTCCATGGTTGGTGACGACCCCGCAGAGTCGTGACCTCCGGACCGCTGGACTGCAAAAATGGCTCTCTGAGCCAAACAAAACCACGTAACTGCGCATGCGCGAGGAGTCGCGCATGTGCAGTGTGCTTATTAAAGAAAAAGAGAACACCGACGGGAGGGGGGCCCAGCTGAGGAGCGAGCAAACACTGCACAACCAGCTGAGGGATGCCCGACATCAGGTTTCTCAGCTGGAAGAAAAGGAAAGCGACAGGAAAGGGAGTGATAGGAAAGAACAGCAACAGGAGGCCCAACAGATGACTAGCCCAGAAGAAGAGGACCAACAGCAAGAAGCCATGCAAGAAGATGCCCAGCAAAGTGAAGCAAGCAGCTCAACAAGAAAGTCAGAAGAGACACAGATACAAGGAAGAGAAGTAGAAGACACAAACACAGGTGCAGACACAGAAGAGGAAGAAGAAGACCAAGCTCTGCACAGAGGAATAGAAGGTAAAAAAGATGGACAATATATAGATTTTAAAAAATTTCAAGAACAAATGAGAACATTAAAAGAATGGTTGACATTAGAATTTAGTGAAATGAAAAGAAAAATGAAAAGTACAGAAGAAAAAGTGAGTAGAATAGAGCTGGTCATGACAGAAATAGGGAAAAGATTAGAAAATGGAAGAATGAGAAACGGCTGTCGAAATGGAAGTGAATGACTTAAGAAAATTGGAAGTCAGTGACAAAAAGTTAAAGAGTCATAAGAGCTGTTAGCTCAGAACATTGATATGATGGAAAACTATAGTAGGCGAAACAACATAAAGATAGTGGGCCTAAAGGAAGATGAAGAAGGGACAAATATGAAAGAATTTATGAAAGAATGGATCCCAAAGGTCCTGGGAATGACAGAAATACAGGAAGGAATGGAAATAGAAAGGGCACACAGAACACTAGGTCCGAAACCAGAACACAGCAAAAACCAAGATCTGTTTTAGTAAAATTTCTGAGATATATGACAAGAGAAAATATACTGGAGAGGGCAAGGGATAAAAAAAAGTCTTTTCTGGAGGGGGTTGGGTGGAAGAGAATGACTATCACTGCGAAATTCGTAAGGGATAAGGGGTAACTCAGAGAAGGGGGGACATTTGGGGTTAAGGGAATATTAGATGTGGGAATTGTTGAACTATTTTATGTTTTAAAAGTGTTGTCATTGAGTTCAAACAGGGAAAACTGAGATGAAAAGGGTGGTGGTGAGGAAGCGGAAATGAGGTGTAAACAGGATATGAGATGGCCATGTTGAACTATATAACTATAAATATTAATAGAATACATAACCAAATTAAACAAAAAAGGCTATTAAATTTCCTGAAAAAAGAAAATATAGACATAGCATTTGTGCAGGAAACGCATCTAACTGAAGTAGAACATAATAAATTAAGGAGAGACTGGGAAGGGCACGTAGCGGCAGCATTATATAATTCAAAAGCTAGAGGTGTAGCTATATTAATAAATAAAAATGTACCAATCAAAATAGAGGAGGAAATAATAGATCCAGCAGAGAACTATGTAATGATAAAGTGTCAGATATATTCAGAATTCTGGAACTTGATCAATATATATGCACCTAATGAAGAGGATCAAAAGTTTATGCAAGATATTTTTTTGAAGATTGTAGATATATTGATAGGAGGGGATTTTAACCTTACTTTGGATCCAATGTTGGATAAAACTGGACAAAAGACTAGCAAAAAGAATAAAGTGGCCAAATTTATGGTTAAATCAATGCAGGAAATGAAACTTATGGATATATGGAGGAGGCAGCACCCAAGGGAGAAGGAATACTCATATTATTCGAGTAGGCATAAAACATTCTCAAGGATTGATATGTTTTTGTTGTTGGCCCATATTCAAGGGAGAGTTAGGAAAACTGAATATAAAGCTAGATTGCTATCTGATCACTCACCTCTATTATTAGCAGTAGAACTGGAGGACATCCCACCAAGAACATAGAGATGGAGATTAAACTCCATGCTACTTAAAAGACAGGAATTTAGAGAATTTATTGAACGCCAAATTAAAATATACTTTGAAATAAATACGGAATCAGTGAAAGACAAATTTATATTATGGGATGCAATGAAAGCCTTCATTAGAGGGCAGATAATAAGTTATGTAACTAAGATGAAAAAGGACTACAATTGGGAAATAGAACAGTTGGAAAAGGAGATAGTAAGTACAGAAAAAGAACTAGCAACAAGGGACGATATAACAAAAAGAAGAGAATTGACAGACAAAAAAATAAAATACGAAACATTACAAACGTATAAGGTGGAGAAGAGCATAATGAAAATAAAGCAAAAGTATTATGAGCTAGGAGAAAAAACACACAAAGTATTAGCCTGGCAACTTAAAACAGAACAAGCTAAAAGAACTGTATTGGCATCAAGGAAAAAGGACAAATGAGTTACATATAATCCAATGGAGATTAATGAGAACTTTAAGGAATTTTATGAACAATTATTCCAAACTGAGAACGAGGGGAAAAATGATAAAATAGAAGATTTTTTAGCTAAAATCGAACTGCCGAAATTGCAAGAAGACGAGCAAAACAAACTGATGAAATCATTTGAAATAGAGGAAGTACAGGATATATTAAAAAAGCTTCCGAGCAATAAAACACCTGGAGAGAATGGAATCCCAATAGAATTCTACAAAACATTTAAAGAGTTATTAATTCTTCCTCTCCTGGAAGTAATGAACCAGACAGAAGAAACACAAAACTTGCCAGATTCATGTAAAACAGCAATAATTACAGTAATACCAAAGACAGGGTAAGGATCCACTAACACCAGTATCATATAGACCAATATCTCTACTTAATTCAGATTATAAGATAATAGCAAAATTATTAGCAAACAGATTGGTCGACTGTGTACCAAAAATAGTAAAACAAGATCAAACTGGATTTATTAAGAAAAGATGAACAGCGCATAATGTCTGTAAATTTATTAATCTAATTCATGCAGTACAAGGAAAAAGAAGCCAGCAGTGGCTGTAGCTTTAGACACAGAAAAAGCCTTTGACAGGGTAGAATGGAATTATTTATTTAAAGTACTACAGAGGTTCAATCTACCAGAAAAATATATTAATTGGATTAAAGCATTATATAATGGACCATTGGCGAAGGTAACAGTAAATGGATATGTATCGAACCAATTTAAATTAAGTAGGTCAACTTGGCAGGGATGTCCACTATCTCCCTCACTGTTCGCTTTAGTAATAGAACCATTGGCAGAACTGATAAGAACAGAAAATAAAATAAAAGGGATAAAAATAAAGGAGAAGCAGTTTAAAATCAGTTTATTTGCAGATGACATCATAGCATACTTAATAGAACCAGAAATATCAATAAAAGAACTACATAAGAAATTGAAGTAATATGGAGAAATATCGGGGTACAAGATCAATGCAAATAAAAGTGAAATGATGCCAATGAGTAATGCGGATTATACAGAATTTAAAAAAGAATCACCATTTAAATGGAAAACACAAGCAATCCGATACCTAGGTATTAGATTAGATAATAATTTAAGCCACCAATAAAGAAATTGGAGGAAGACTTAGAACATTGGAAAGAATTACCACTAATGTTGATAGGGAGGGTAAATTGCATTAAAATGAATGTCTTCCCAAGGATACAATACTTATTTCAATCGTTACCAATTCCCTTAACAGAGAAATTCTTTAATGAATGAAAGAGAATAATAAGGAAGTTTTTATGGAAAGGGGGGAAAACCCAGGATAGCGTTAGATAAATTAACAGAGATGTACAACCAAGGTGGTTTGCAGTTTCCAAACTTTAAAAATTATTAGAGAGCAGCACAATTAAGGTATTTATCAGATTTTTATCAGACAAGGGAAAAACCAGATTGGACTAAGATAGAGCTAGATAAAATAGGGGAGAAGGTACTGGATCATATACTTTTTAAGTGGGACGAAAAGCTGATCCGATATAAAAGCTCACAATAGATAACCTTTCCTTTAGAGAATGGGAGAGAAAAGGAATTAAAAGAATAGAAAATTGTTTTTTGGGAAATAATTTGTTAACATTTGAACAAATGAAGTACAAATATGGAATAATTCATGGTACAATGTTTGCATACCATCAACTGAAAGCCTGTTTAAAGGATAAATTGGGAAACAGACTGAGATTACCAGAAGGAAGTAGCTTTGAATATGTGATTACAGAAACAATGATAATAAAAAGATTTATAACGAACATGTACATCAAGCTGCAAGAGAAGGAAAATGATGAAATAAGCTATAAACCCAAACAAAAGTGGGAAAAAGATTTAAACAAAGATAAAAAATGAAATGTAGGAAAAGTTGTGCTCTGGAACTATGAAGAATATAATAAACACAAGGTTATGCATGATACAGTATAATAGGATACACAGGTTATATATCACGCCCCAAAAGTTTTAAAAAATGGGATCCAACATTATCAGATAGATGTTTTCGCTGTAAGAAGGAAATGGGAACAACAGTACATGCAATTTGGGCATGTGAGAAAGTGAAAAAGTTTTGGGAAGATCTAAATCAGGTATTAAATAAAATCACAAAAAGCAACATACCAAAAAATCCAGAGATCTTTCTTCTAAGTAATATAAGAAGTAAAGAATTAGGCCTCAAACTGGACGAAGCGCAAAAAAGATTTGTTATGATAGCCTTAGCTGTAGCAAAAAATTGTATAATGTCAACTTGGAAATCAGAAGAAAGCCTGAGAGTACAGCAATGGTACATGGAAATGAATAAACGTATTCCATTGGAAAAAATAACATTTAAATTAAAAAATAAAATCACATTATTTGAACAAATTTGGGAACCGTACATGTAACACAACAGAGAGGGCCTACCGCCGACCTCCACCCTCTAAAATGATAGAATGATAAGAAGACAAAATGACTTGATCCAGTGTGTTAAAGTAGATGACACAATTTTCTTGTTTATTTTTATTGTGTGATGACATTGTTTAATGGTTTTATTATATTGTATATGTTGAACGTTTAATGGGTTTGGAGGGGGCTGGGAAGGGGAGAGGGAATGTAAGGGGGATAAAAGGGGAGAAAGTGCCACTGTGTATATTTAAGAAGGAAATTTTTGTATGTATTTTGATTGATAAGATTCACAGTGTGAAAAATTTAAAAAAAACCCTAATACTGAAGGAGAAAGTTATGAAAGTGGTAATGTAGAAAAATTGCAAATGGAATTGAAACCAGAGAAGTGTGAGATGATGTATTTGGAGAGATACATAGTAGCTAGAGGTTATATGCAATAAATTGGAGTATATTAAGTGTTCTGGAGGAACACAAGAGGTTTGGAGCATATATGCGCAGACTCTTACCAGGAACAGGAATAGTGAAGAGAGTGCAGAAACAACATGAAGATATTGCCAGCACTGGAAACTTGCAGCTGTAAGAAAGCTGGAGCTTTTTTTAACTTCTGGAACAAATGCAACAGAAATGCACGAGACCAAGATGAGAGTAAACAAGGCCTGTCATTCTTTATAGGGCTGTCAAAGTAGGGGTCATAGATTTAAATTAAGTGATAGAAGGATTAATAGATGAGAAAATGTTTTCACCAGAGAGTAGTGGGTCTATAACTGCTTGAAGGGTGATAGATGGAGAAATCCACATCACATTTAAACAACAATTACACATATAATTTCAAAGCAGAACTAGAATCAGGCTGGAGATCACCGAAGTGCTTTTTAAAAATTACAATACATTGGGCCTTTTATGCTCAGAAAATCTTGCATTCCATTAACTCCTTCTTTAGCAAGTCCTGTCTCCAAATATTTGTGCATAATTGACCTCAAATTCCCCTTTGGTTTGTATGCATTTTCTCTGCTTTTTCTTGAAAGCAATCACCTCACGTTAATCTGTGTTGCATTTTGTTTAGCTTCTATCTACTGAATTTCATATCCTGCCAGTCTCCGCATAGTTCAATAAGTTCAGATAATTGGTTTTCCATCTTTTTTATTCCAGATTTCCAGTTCTTGCTGCAAAATATTTTTAATTTCCGATAATCATTCTGCAGTCTCACCTCCTAGATTTTTGATAACCTTTATTACAATCTTCTTGCCATCTGCCTTGAAGTTTTATATCACCTGCAAAATTTGAACATTTTTGCTCCACATCTAAGTCATTACTACTGTGAATTAAAACACAGTTTTACTGTTCACTGATGGTGATTCTTAGGATGCAATGACATAGCTGTAGTTACAAAGAAAATTATATTCAGTATAGAAAATAAATGTCCATAATCCTGTTTACGGAGGGATTCTTTGCAACTGGTGTGAAAATTCTTTTGTTCTTTTATATATATTTTCTTAATTCTCAAGATATTTTCCTTGCTTTTGGGAGCTCTGACCAGTTCTATCAGCAAACATCTTTTTGTGTTTCATGTTTATGGGAATGATGTAATGAAGGGGCAATGGTGAAAGTCATGAATACTGAAGCAGAAAGGTTTTCAGCAAATCTGAGTGGGAAGAGCACTTTACTGACCAAATATTTCCAGTGTTTGAGGGAACATAATCAGATAAAAGTTTCAGATAAAAGTTATCACTGAGCCAAAAAAAATGATGGTGTCTTGGCAAAGAGGTGGCTTTGAGGGGGGGTTTTAGAGGAAGAGAATTTTATTGAGATTGTAGGAAGGAAATTTTGAGAGCTTAAAAGATGACATTTGAAGGTCTAGCTGCCAGAGTTGAATAGGAAGAGTTTTGGATGTTGGAGTAGGAGAATCAAGTTCTCTTAGGATTGTAAGACTGGAGATAGTTTTGGAAGGGAAGCCTTGGTTTGACATTGTACATAAAAGATGACACTTCATATAGTGCAACATAGTAACACACTGGAATATGTGTTTAAAGCACTAACAATAAAAACCAGTCTTCTCACTCAGCTGTAAGGATTTTCATTTAACCAAGCCTGACCAATTTTGTTGCAGTTTACAAAATTAATCAATGAATACAGAGTGCAGCTAATTGCTTGTTAACACATTAACTCTTGTGGGGCTGCATGGTGAGCATAATGGTTAGTGCAACACTATTACAACGCCAGTGACCCATGTTTGAATCCAGCACTGTCTGTGTTCTCCCCTGACCTGCGTGGGTTTTCTCTGGGTGCTCCTGTTTCTTTCCACCCTCCAAAACATACGAGGTTGGTAGGATAATTGGACAGCAGAGGTTTCATGAACCAGAAGGGCCTGCGACCTTGCCACTTCAGTAAAATATAAAAAAAATCAAATATGCTTGGATTGGTGATGAACTAATAATTTGCTTTTCACCTTCAGATTATAATGATAAAAAATGAAATCAGTCAGTGCAAAGCATCAGGAATCTTTTTACGACTGGAGGCAGGAGGTCTAATCGCGGACAACAACATCCATTCCAATTCAGAGGCTGGCATTGATATCCGGAAGGGAGCCAATCCTTTGATATTGGTAATTAACCCTTGATTTTATGTAGCTCTTTGCTCCATTATTTTTTTTGAAAAAACAATTTTAATAGTGTTTGATTTTGAACAAAAATTACTTTATCTTAATGTGCAAGAATGTTTTTATTGTCATTTTATGATTTTCGATGGAGTTTAATTGCAGGCAAATACAATTCTATATCACATGACCTTTGGAAGAATTACTGGATAGAGACTTGCAATAGTCTTCAGTGCACCTATTAGTACTCTTTCACCACTGATTTGAAAAACATTTGCTTGCTTTGGATGTCCATGCATGCTCTGGGTAGAACCATTATTCCCTGTTTGATATGTGTCCGAAATCTGCTCTGTACTCATTGTGATAGCAGGACTTTTGGTGAATATTCATGAATGTGCTTTTAGAGAGTCTCATCAGATTTATGTTGCATTGGACAAAAAACATAGTTTTGGAAGGAACACCAGTGTGGTAGAAGTGATAATATTCAAGCAATGTGACTAACTTCTGCTGTTTTTCCCTCCTTTTTGATTTGTTCTCAAGTGCAACCAGATACATAGTGGTCATCGGTCAGGGATTGTTGTGCTTGGGAATGGAAAAGGCATCATTCGCAGTAATCGTATCTATGGAAATAAAGAAGCTGGGATCTACATTTTATATAATGGAAACCCAGTTGTAAGGTGAGTGTTCAATAATGTGCCTCTCTTACAGATCCTTTCATTTTGATCCTCATCTCTGAGACATTGCTGTGACTTCTAGGGTATGTGACCAAGTGTTACAGGTACATACATTGTCTGGAGTCATTGTAAAATGTTATCTTGTCGATTGGGTCCTGGAGTACAAATAGGCAAAGCTACATTTTTCTTGTGAATAATTACTGAACCAGCAGATCCCAAATTGAATTAACTCTCCTCTCGGTATATCATGAATAGTTAAATGTAATCCACACAGGTTGTGTTCTTATTTTCTTTTTCACTATTCTTCAAGTGTCGGTTAATTTAGACCTGCAGCAAAGTCTGGGAACCTTGATGTCACCCATTTTACGGAATTCTGCTGAAATATGTTTTAAAGCATTGCTTTCTCTTTTTGAAAAGAAACAATGGAATATTCCCAAGCTAAGTTTTAACCTAGATACTAAGTATTTATATTCAATTGCTATTTGAGCTAATAAAACAAAACTAAAGTTATTTAACTATGGTTGCATGGCCTGTGATAACCAAGAATTCTCAGTTGTAAAGATATCCTTAAGGAAAGTTGAAGCAGAGATGATAATTCAGAAGGTGCAGATGCATGGGATCATGGTGAGTTGATAGTTTGGATACAATAGAAGAATGAGAGTAGTGGTGGAAGGATATTATTTTAACTGGAGGCCTATGACCAGTGGTTTTCCACAGGGATTAATGTTCGAAGCTTTGTTGTTTGCAATGTATATAAGTGGCTTGGATGAAAAAGAGGAAGGTAGGTTAGTAAGATTGGTGGAGCTGTGGACAGTGTCTGTCAGAGGGCTATCAAAGAATACAACATTATGTAGATCAGTTACAAATAGAGAAATGACAGATGGATTTTAATCTGGACGTGTTGCACTCTGAGAGGTCAACTCTATACATCCAGTGGCAGGGCTCTTAAAAGCATTGATGTGCAGAGGGACCTGGAGGTACAGGTCCATAGCTCATTGAAAGTGACCATGTAAGTAAATGGATTGGTAAAAAAGGCGTATGATATGCTTGGCTTCATTGAGTGGGCTATTGAGTATAAAAGTAGGGAAGTCAAGTTGTAACTATATAAAACTTTGGTTAGGCCACATTTGGAGTACTGTGTGCAATTCTGGTAGCCCCATAATAAGGGAGATCTGATAAAGATCTATAGAGTTGTGAGAGGTAATGATATGATGAACAGTCAGAATCATTACCCTAGGGCAAAGTGTCACATACAAGAGGACATGCACTTAAGGTGAGGTGGGGGGAGGAGGAAGTTTAAAGGAGATGTGTGGGGCAAATATTTTACACAGAGTGGTGGATGCCTAGAATAGGCTGCCAGAAATAGTGGTGAAAGCAGATACAATAGTAACATTTAAGAGGTTTCTAGATGGACACATGAAAGGGATGGAGGGATATCTACCAGGTAGAAGGAACAGTTTTAGTTTGGACATCATGTTCAGCACAGACATGGCTCAAGAGCCTGTTTCAATATTGTACTGTTTTGTGTTCTATAATTGCCATTAGCATTCAGGCAATTTAAGCAGATAACTTTGTTCAGTACCCTATTTCCTGCAAGTTGGGTTTGGAACTGAAGTTCTTCATTGTCTACGAGCCATTCTGAGGTTAAGAAAGGTGACATAAATGAAGCTTTGTTTCTTCATTTACTAGTGCAGTCAGTTGCCCAGAGTATTTGAAATACACTAGTAAACTTTAGGGTGACAGTCCAGAGAAGAAACGTCTAAAGAAGAAGGGTCTATGGTTGGACCCCAGTGCAGGTGAGATAGAAGATTCCCCTCTTTCATCTCCGCTAAGCAAATAGCTTTTCCTGTATGTATTCAGTTGATCTTGGCTCTTATTACAGTGGAAATCACATCTATCAAGGACTTGCTGCAGGTGTTGCAGTGAATGAAAATGGAAGAGGCCAAATATTAGGTCAGTATGGAGCTTCAAAACACTGGGCATTTTGACCAGGCATAAATATTTAAATAAAGCACCCTGAAGCAATGCTTATTTTGTTATCTTCACTGTGAAGAATTAGTTACTTCCTGCTCTTTATTAACATGGCATATTACTGTTATTTCCATTCCTAAATCTAATTTATGCACTATATTTGTATTCCCATTGAATGTTCATAAACGTCTCAAAAGTCAAATTCATCAAGGCTTCCCAGCTTCTTCCATTTGACAGTTTCCATTCTTGAATTTGTTTATGATTAAGATAGACATTTTCCACCAAAGTTCGAAAATAGAATCCTCAAAAGTTCATCCTTCCTAAAATATTGCTGGATAAATGAGGGAAAGGTGGGACTTGGCTGTGATGCTTTACTTCAGTGAAAAGAGCATAGTTTTCTAGTGCCAAGGCAATCAACAAAGACCATTTACAAATAAACTTACCTCAGCCTAGGAGAGAGACATCAGATGGTGTTTGAGAGAGCCTCAAGGTTCAGAGGAATAGATTTAGGACCGAGTTTGAGAGGAACTGCTTTTCCCAGAGAATAGTGAATCTGTGGAATTCTCTGCCCAAGGAAATTGTCGAGGCTGCCTCATTAAATATATTTAAGTCAGAGTTATATTTTTGCATAGTAAGGGAATTAAGGTTATATGGGGTAAGGCAGGTGAATGGCCAAATCGTCATTGAATGGTGGAGTAGGCTCAACTGGCAGGATGGCCTACTTTTGTTCCTATTTCTTATGGACCTCTGAGGAAAATGGTAAATAACTTTAAGGCAATGGTATAGTGGGGGAATAAGTGACAGGTGAAGCTTAATGCCAAGAAATGTGAAATAGTAAGAAGCACGAGAAGAGGCCATGTAGTCAGTTATGCACGTGCAAGATCAGAGAAATCTGCTAACAACTGAACTGTTCCTTGAAAGTGATGAGGCGTTTTAAAATAAAAAGGATGTTGCTTTATATAGAGAAAGGCATTAAATACAGGAGCAAGGGACTCTAGTGAACGTTTATGAACACTGGGTCATCCCAAATTAGGGTGCATGACTGGCTGTCATGCATTAGGGTGCGGAAATTATGGAACAATTCTACGAATGAGGGACTTGAAAAGATAGACTGGAGTAAGTAGTAGTGTTCTGTTTATAATCGAGAAGGTTGTGAAAGGATGTACTTGAAAAAATTAAAAGGTACAGACAGTAGATGGAAAGAAATTATTCCCATTTGTGAAGGGGTCAAGAACAAAGGGATATAGAATGAAGATGATGGCAAAAAAAGCAAAAGTGAAGAAAAATTATTTTACAAGGTTGGAAAAGCACTGAAGGCACATGGAATTGTAATGTTGAAAGTGAAGCTGTGTCATTAACTGATGGGAGAGAATTCAAGTGTTTAGGGAAAGACTTCAGAGGTCGAGCATGAAGGCAATTGAAGCTGTTCATGATGTAGCAAATAAAATTAGGAGAGTGGAAATAGTGAGAATCTTGGCAGTAAAAGAGATGCAAGAGTTCACAGAGATAAGCAGATCGTCTTTCAAGTCTGCAATTAAAAGGTTTGATTATGAGAATTCTTGGAGAATGCCTGTGGTCTCTTGGTAGCATGCCCTTGAAATGGTCACAATCTTCAGGAAAGGAGCAGAGAAGTGAAGATTCTGTGAGGATTATAGAAATCTACTGCGATGGGCATGGGTGTTTAAATGACAGTGCAAAATAGTACATGCTGCTATACATCATGCTTACTATCCTAGTACTGGGCTGTTCAGTAAGCTGATACAATACTAATTCATGCTAAGTCTCAACCAGTACTGCAAGAAATGGATGTAAACAGTTAAACCCTGACCCTTCCATTAGCAAACTACTGAAGATGATTATTGTTTAAAGGCTAGTTTTTTTCTGCAGATTGGTCTCTGTTCTCCTCACAGTAACCATCTGAGACTAATATTCACTAAACAATATTTATTTATTTGCTTTTATATTTTCCACATATGTATTGTTTGTCTGCATGTTTTGCACTAAAGACAGATGAAAGTTGATTTGTCAGGTTGTCTTTGTGCAATTGAATGATAATAAATTTGACCTTTTCACTAATCTAGTAGTTATTGTAATTATAGGTATTTCACTTAAATTTTAGAAAATATTATACGTGAGAATCATTGGGGAGGTGCGGATATTCGACGAGGCGGTGATCCTATTCTGAGAAACAATCTCATCTGCTATGGTTATTCAGATGGCGTTGTCATTGGTGAACGAGGGAAAGGATTGATAGAAGGAAACAACATATATGGTAAGGAGTTAAACAAGAAAGTCTACAGACGCTGTGATTGTAGTTCACAGAAAAATGGAGAAACTCGGCAAATCACACAGTGTTCTTTATGTAGAAAACAAAGACGCATAACAAACATTTCAGGCCGGAGCCCATCATCAAGGTATGAGCAAAAAGCAGACAGGCTCCTGAATAATATGGTGGTTAGTGGGCAGGGGGAGGAGCACAGGCCTATAGTTTAGAGGTCGGAGGTGGATATGGGTGGGAGGACACCAGAGAAAAAAGCTGAGGTGATAGGAAGAGGGGATAGATTTCTGAATGGAGAGGAAAGGAGAGAGCTGGAGGAGAGGAGATAGAAGGATGAGAAAGAGACAGGGGAGGGGCCTAACAGAAACTAGAGAAGTTTCTCTCAATGCCATCTGGTTGGAGAGTGAACAGACAGTAGGTGTTCTCCTAATCTGTTCACACATCTGTTTTGGCAGTGAACAAGGCCATGGACAGACATGTCAGTGTGGGATTTGGGTCCGGATTTGAAATGGTTGACCACTGGGAGATCTCCACTTTCTCAGCAGAAAGAGCGAAGGTGTTCAGCGAAACTATCTCCGACTCTGGTTCCCGTCTCACCAATGTAGAGAAAGGCACTATGTGAGCACCTATTGGTAGCTGTAGATGAACCCTGCAGATTCACAAGTGTTGCTTCACTTGAAAGGACTCTTTGGGGCCCTGAATGATGGTGAGAGAGGAGGTGTGGGCGCAAGTATAGCACTTCCTGCAGTCACAGAATTAAGTACTGTGGGGACAATTAGTGGGAAGGGATGTGTGAACAATGGATTCACGGAGGGAATGGTCCCTGTAGAAGGCATGAGGGAAGGGGAGAGGAAGATGTACCTTGTGGTGGGATCATGCTGTAGGTGATGGAAGTTACTGATGAAAACGTAATGGGTGCAGAGGATGGTAGGGTGGTAGGTGAAGACAAGGGGAATCCTGTCCTTGTTGGATGGAGAAATGGAGGAGATGTGGGTAAGTTCTGTTGATAGTGGTAGAGGGGAAGCCATGTTTTTTGAAGGAGGAGGAGATCTTGGAGGATCTGGAATGGAAGACCTAATTCCAGGAACAGATGCAACAGAGACAGAGGACTTGAGAAAAAGGAATAGAATCCTTAGAGGCAACAGGGTGTGAAGAGATGTAGTCGAAGTAATTGTGGGAGTTGGTGGGTTTGTAGAAAATGTCTAACTAGTTTGTCCTCTGAGATGGAGACTGAGAGAATGAGAAAGGGGAGAGTGTTGCCAGAGATGGACCAAGTGTGAGGATGAAAGTTAACATCATAGTGGATAATTGATGAGCTCATCATGGTGCATGAGGCAGCACCAATGTAGTTATCAATGTAGCAGAGGAAGAGTTGAGGAGCCTTGCCTGTGTCAGCTTGTACATGATTGCTCCACAGAGCCAACAACCTTGCTGGGTAAGGAGCTGTGGGGTTTAGTGTTCCAGCTCATTAAATTTTTGTGACCTGTGCAATTAAGCCTTAAACTAAGTTTACACAGGTTGGGTTGCAAGTTGTTTAAATTTATTGAATTCAGAGGATCCATCCAATTAATAATTTATCAAGGCTCAAAACTACGAAGCTCTTTACCTCAGCCTTTATCTCCTTTCTCTAAGCTGCTGCTTGAAATCGAGATCTCTAACCAGGCATTGGACATCTGCCAAATATCACCTCTTATGGCAAAGCAGCTGTTTTTATTAGATCATGTTCCATTTTAGTGAACACTCTTAGAATATAGAAATCTACAGCACAGTACAGGCCCTTCAGCTCACAATGTTGTGCTGACATAACCTAATCTACAAACTGCCTAGAATTTTCCTACTATATAACCTTCCATTTTTCTCTAAAAAGATCCTGTTGTACCTGCCTCCACCACCATTGCTGGCAGTGAATTCCATGCACTGACCACACTCTGTGGAAAAACTTGCCTCGTGCAACCCCTCCTGTACTTACTCCCAAGCCCCTTAAAGCTATGCCCCCTCATGTTAGCCATTTCAGCCCTAGGATAAAAGCCTCTGGCCATCCACATTATCAATGTTTCTCATCATCTTGTATATCTCTATCAAGTCATCCCTCATCCTCCACTGTTCCAGGGAGAAAAGACCGTTATAAAGAGCCTTGAGATATGTGGCCACATTAGTAGTCTATAAACACATAATTATATACAATTATAAATGGAACTAGTGCTGACAGGTTTTCAGAATGAAAAGATGAATAATGTAGAATCTGTGTTCTGCAGCAGTCCTTTGGTAACTAGAATCATATGATTTTATCACATCAGCTTCTGGCATTATACTGCTTTTACATAATGAAGTTCAATGAATGTTATTAGTTTCAACAATATAAACAAGTCCATTTTGATTAGCTCAAGATTCACAGTTGCATTGGAAATGGAAGTCTTTTTGTAAAAAATGAGTCCTATTATGAGCTTCTTGCATATTAGAGTTGGAAATTAATCTGTGATTAGCAAAGCTTTTGTGGTGAAAACATATCATAGAAAATTAAACCTGAAGATACCTGAATTATATGTTTAATTTTGTTTGATCCTCTGTGCTGGCACATTTTTGAAAATGGAACAGAACAGCACATAAATAGGCCCTTTGGTCCACAATGATTATGCTAAACTCAATGGCAAATTATTTTTTTTTCTGCCTGGATACGACTCGTCTTCTTCCATTCCCTTCATATTCATGTATTTGTCTAAAGCCTCCTAAATGTTACTTTCATAATTGTTTCCACCACCTCCCCAGGCAGCCTGCTGTTTGGAGAGCACACAGACGGAATATGAGGTGTTGCTCCTCCACTCCATTTGTATGTAAAAAAAGAAATTGTCCACACATCTGTTTTAAACTTTCCCCCTCTCACCTTTAATGTATGTCCTGTAGTATTGGGCATTTTTACCCTCGGGAAAAATATCTATCCCATCAAAGCTTTTCATTATTTTATGAACTTCTATCAGCCTCCAGTTAATCAGAATTTATTGTCACGAACAAGTCACGAAATTTGGTGTTTTGTGGCAGTATCATAGAGCAAACATTCATTTTATAAACTATCTTACAACCATAAATATAAAAAAAGTTAATAGTGCATGAAAAGTAAGGCAATCTCTTTGGATCATTGATTATTCAGGAATCATATGCTTCAGAGAAAACAACATGAGTTTGTTCAATCTTTTCTTCTAGCTCATATAGTCTATTCCAGGCAGCATCTAGTAAATTTCTGCTGCACCCCTTCCAAAGTTTCCACTTCTTTCTTGTGATGGGTTGACCAGAATTGCACAACCTTTTGATTGCATTTGATTTTTTTTTTTTGCTTTCAGGTTTATGAAATAACCAGGCCTTGCATTTGCATTTATTTTGCCCTCTGGATAATATTTTCAACCATTGAAAATGACTTCTATTGATGTCCGTTGGTGATTTCATGTTGAAGTTCTGGTCTTCCCATTATGGTACCGTAAAACCTCTGATATCTGGCACCTATGGGGATTGGTAGATGCTGGATAACCAAGTTTTCTGGTTGCTTAAGACTGCATGTTGCGTGAATGGTGAGGTGTAGCAATTTTAAATTTCATATATTTAACTCATTTATTTTCTGCAATTTTTATTTTTGCCGGTTTTTTGAGGTTGCTGGATGCTTGAATTCCGGATAGCAGGGATCTTGCTTTAGTTGTTTTAGTGCTTAATATTGATAGACCCTCTGAATGATTCAGTGTTATTAATGCCATCAAAATTCTTGTGTAATTTCACATTTTGTCAAACTGTGTCTTGAAAAGTTGCTGTTAAATCTGAAATGAATTGGTAGGGTTAAAATTCCACCTCTAGGGTGACTGGAATTGTCTTGTGTTTACCTGCTGTTAATATTAAGGCAGCTGATGCAATGAAATGGTAGTAGGGAATGGCCAGGAATGTGAGTGGGATCAATCTCTGCTAACATGGGGGGTGTGGCAAGATGGGGTAATAATCCCCAGCTGGATTATTAAATACCCGATTTTAAAAAAGTATAAATGTGGTTAAAAATATTTACAGTTTTGTGAATAACAGAGATCCACCATGGCTACTAATGTGAAGAAATCTAAAACTCAACTTCAGAAGAAATTACCATATAAAAGTGTTGATGATCTGAGGCCTACCTGTACAGCTGAATCCACGGAGTCGTGGCTGGGAGCCTCCAAGCGTCAGAGGACTCCTGCCCGTTCAAGCTTGACCTCGGCGCCGATCCTGCAGTTGCAAGATAGCGCCAGCACTCTGGTGAATTTGGTCATGGCCGACCTGCGTACATGTGAAGCCATGCATGTGGGTGGCCCGACCGACAAAGGGGCCCGTGAGTTCGCGACATTGCTGGGAGTCCCGGGGACGTGCAGTGTAGTGTCGGTTGGATGCTCCTGTGCATCCGGCAGTTCTGCTGGGCATGCGCAGGGCATCCCGGGTCTGTGACCTTTTGGAGAAAATGTGGGCTGTGGGGGAGCCCGAGCGCCAGCGCCCTGACAAAGTCGGGGTACCGGAGTCGGGTGTCCAAACCCGCAGCCACACAGTCAAAGGACTTATGGTGACTGAAGAAGAAGAGGAACTTGCCTTATTGGAATTTTCCCAGGAGGAGAAGCCTGCAGTTAAAGAAGGTAGACCTCAAAAAGTGGCTATGGAATCTGGATTGGACTCCATGTTTACTGTTTTGGAAGGGATTGCTTCTCAAATGGATAATATGTCAAAACAAATGTTAACTCAAATGACTCAAGGATTTATGGAGGTGAAAACAAAAATGAATATTTTGTGTGATGAAATGTCAACTATGAAACAAGAAATGACTGTAGTTGAGAGTGATAGTAACAGATGTATAAAATCTGTTGATATTGTACAGATAATTTTTTTAAAACTGAAACAGCCTTTTCTGAATGTCAAAATCAGGTGGAATGCAATAGAGAAAAAATGGAAGGTTCTTTTGTAGATTGGGGGATTAAAAGAAGATTTATTGAAGAAGATTGATTCGTTGGAAAATCAAAGCCAGAGAAATAATGTGAAAATAGTTGGTCTTCCAGAGGATATTGAAGGTTCTGATCCAATAAAAAATATTAAGCATTGGATCCCAGAGCTTTTTCCTGAAGGTTTGGAACTGGATCGGGCCCATAGAACGTTGAGGAAAAAAACACTTCCAGGACAAACACTGAGGGTGGTCTTGATACGTTGTGTGAAATATCAAGATAGAGAAATTATTTTACGAATGGTGGTACAGAAAGCGTGGCAGAGTCAATCCCCGCTGATGGTTCAAAATAATAGTGTTTTTTTTAATGCCGATTTGAGCCAAGAAGTTATTAGAAGACGATGGGAATTTAATTCAGCTAAAGATGTCTTATGGCAAAAGGGTGATAAGTTTGCTTTTCGTTATCTTGCAATTTTGAAGGATTTTTACGGAAACTTACAATCTCAATTTTTTGAGAATGATCACGAAGCCTTGGTTTTTGCTAATTCATTTCCAGAATTGCGAAGAAATGGGCGGTCTTCATTATCATCTCCTAAGAGGAGGTTAAATGGGAATGGGTATGGAAAGAATGGTAAGAATGCAAAGAATAGAAGGAAAGAAGAGTTGACACAAAGTCTTCTTGACATTGAAGATCCAGAACAATCATTGAGCTTGGAATTATTGGGTTGAATATATTTAGCATTTTTGATTGTTCTTAATTACATAATAAATATGTATCTGGCTGGGGACTGAAAGCTTTGACTGTCATCTACCACTAGTGGGTTTACCACACCCAAATTTTTAGGGTGTTACTACCTTCGGGTGGTTTTTTTTCTATTTTTTGGGTTTTTAAAAAAAATTTTGTTTATTGAGGGGTGGTTTTTTTTTGTTTTCGAACAATTATAAAGGGGAGCATTATTTTATAGAGTAAATATATTAGTAGTTAGTAAAAATGTCTACTTTGAATTTTGCAACTTTTAATGTTCAGAGATTAAATAATACAATTAAGCGAAAGAGGGTATTGGCTTATATATTAAAAAAATGAAAATTGATATTGCCTTTTTACAAGAAACACATTTGACCAAAAAGGAACATTTGAAATTGAAAAGAGATTGGGTTGGACATATGTTTTTTTTCTTCTTTTAATTCTAAGGCAAGAGGGGTGGTGATTTTAGTTCATAAAAATTTATCATTTGAATTGGAATCTTCAGAGGGAAATGTAGGTGGAGATTTACAGGTGAATTATAGAATTTTTGCTGAATCTTGGACTTGGCTTAATCTTTATGCACCTAATATAGATAATGAGTGGTTTATTTCAGAAGCTTTTTTATTGTTAATTCAAGTTAATGAAAATATTTTAGTTGGGGGAGATTTTAATTGCGTTTTGGAACCTTTATTGGACAGAAACCCGATGAGTATAAGAAAATCAAAGACGGCAATACAAATCAATGTGTTGATGAAAGATTTAAATCTGGTATATATTTGGAGAAAGGTTAATCCTACAGAGAAAGATTTTTCTTTTTATTCATCACGACATGATTCGTTTTCTAGGTTTGATTTTTTTTGGTATCAGCACACCTACAGGGTAGATCATTGCAAGTTGAATATAAAAGTAGAGTTCTATCAGACCATTCATTATTACTTTATTCCTGTGAAAGATCAGAAGTGGTACGTTCATCATATAGATGGTTTAATGCAATGTTATTGAAAAAAACAGAGTTTGTTACTTTTGTTAAAGACCATATCTCTTTATTTTTGACTGAGAATATTAACTCTGTGGATAGTCATTTTGTAGTATGGGACGCATTAAAAGCTTATTTGAGGGGACAGTTTATTAGTCTACGAAAGTTAAGAAACAATATATGGCAGAAAGTTTAATGTTGGAAAATCAGATTGCTGAGTTAGAGAAAGATTTTCAGAAGGATGTGACCGAAGACAAAAAAGTTGCATTAGCGAAATTGAAATTGCGTTATAATACTTTACAAACATCAGTTTGACCGTTTAATTAATCGATCTAAACAACGTTATTATGAGTTGGGGAAAGAGCTCACAAGGTACTTGCTTGGCTATTGAAAGCTGAACAGGCATCTTGGACTACTAATGTCGTTAAAAAGAATTCAATAATTACCTTTAAGCCTCAGGAAATTAATCAGTTTTATTAATTCTATCAAAAATTATATACTTCTGAGGGGAAGCAGGATAATTGTTCTATTGGATCTTATTTATCTAAATTAAGGTTACCAGTATTAGATGAGAAAGATATTCAGGAATTGGAATCTCCATTTACAGATTTTGAAATCAAGGAAGCACCAAATAGAAAGTCCCCAGGGGATGATGGATTTCCTGTGGAATTTTATAAGTCTTTGTATCATGATTTATCTAATGTATTTGGAGATGTGTTAAAACAAGTTACTGAAGAACAGAAGTTGCCGGAATCTTGTTCAAGTGCTTTAATAACTGTTATTCCATAAAAAGATAGGTCTATATGAAGACACTTTTTTTTTAATGGATCTCTATTTCTTTATTAAATGTAGATTATATAATTATAGCCAAAGTATTAGCTAATAGACTTGCTATGTATTTACCCAAGTTGACACATACTGATCAAACAGGTTTTTATTAAGAACAGAAATGCGTCAGATAATATTCTTGGATTAATTGCTTTGGTCAATGCATACCGAGAGCAGCCTAACCATTCTATGGTGGTTGCACTAGATGCAGAAAAGGTTTTTGATAGGGTTGAGTGGGATTTTTTATTTAAGGGGCTAGAAAAGTTTAAATTTGGCCCTTATTGGTTGGGTTAAAGCTTTATATACGAACCAGATTGCTAGGGTGGTGACAAATGGTCAGATTTCTTTACCATTTAGGTTAAGTCATTCAATTCAGCAGGGCTGTCCATTGTCACCAGCCTTATTTGCTTTGGGTAATGAAACATTAGCTCAGACTATTATACAAAATTATGAAATTATAGGGATGAAGGTTATGAATGAAGATTATAAGATTAATTTATTTGCAGATGATGTCTTGATATATTTGATGGAATCGGAACGGTCGTTGAAGCAGTTACAAGAGTGTTTGTCGAAATTTGGAGAATTATCAGGACATAAAGTTAATTGGGATAAAAGTGAAATTTTACCAGTTGGAAAAGGAGATTATTCAGAATTAAAAATTATTACAAAATTAAGGTGAACAAATAAAATTAAATATTGAGGTGTGTTTGTAGACATTATCAGTCATTATCAGTTAAATTATGTGCCTACATTAAAACAGATTAAAGCAGATTTGATTAAGTGGAAAGATCTTCCATTAACTTTGATTGGTAAGGTCAATTGTATTAAAATGAATATTTACCCCGAATTCAATATTTATTTCAGTCAATAACTTGTTTACTTTCAAAAGTTTTTTTTCAGGATTTAAATAAGGTAGTGCGGGAGTTTTTATGGAAAGGTAAATTAGCTCGAGTGGCATTGTATAAACTTGCATGGAAATATGCGTTAGGTGGACTTCAGTTACCACATTTTCAAAATTATTATGAAGCGGCCAATTGAAGTTTATTAGCAGGTTGATGGATCTAGATCAACCTCCTAGCTGGGCTTAGGTGGAAATGGCGTGTATTTCTGAAGTTGAGGTACATGAATTTATATTTCGTTGGAACTTGAATTTGTTACAGGAATACAATATGCCAGTATTGAAACATTCGTTAAAGATCTGGATTAAAAAAAAAAGGGTTTTGGGACCAAAAGATAAATTATCAATTTTAACTCCATTGTATAATAATGTTTATACAATGTTTAATAATTATTTAAAGAGTTGGAATTTTAAAGGTTTAAAGACAATACAGGATTGTTTTGAAAAGGGACAATTTCTTTTAACCAATTGAGAGAGAGATTTGATATATCTGTAAATTCTTTCTTTGTTTGTGTATTACCAACTTTGAGCCTTGGTAAAGGATAATTATGGTAGAGAGATGAATTTACCTACTTTGTCGAGATTTGAGTCATTGATTTCCTCTGTACCAAAGAAGGGTTATATTTCGGTTATGTGTAATTTGTTACAAGATAATATGTATAAACCGGATTGGGAAAAATCTAAACTTAAGTGGGAGAGTGATTTAGTGTTTATTTTTCCTGAAGATGATTGGGCGGATATGTGTCAGGATAATGTAATCACATTGACTAATGTAAGATATGGAATGGTTAATTAGAATTTTTTTTAACATCAATTATATTTGACTCCGGAGAAACTGAAAAAATATGGATTTAGTAATTCAGATTCATGTTTTAGATGTGATTCATGTATTGCAACTATTTTACATGCTGTTTGGAATCATTTTGTCAAGGAATTAAAGTAGTTTTGGAAAAACTGTATAACTTTACATTACCATTAGACCCAACAATTTTTTTGTTGGGTAATTTGATTTCGTTGAGGGGGATTGGGTTTGGATAAAATTCAAATTGCTTTTATGCATTTGGTGTTATCAGTAGCACGTAAATGTATTGCGAGTACTTGGAAAGACAATACAGAGATTGATATACTACGTTGGCAAAATGAATTGAAAACTTGTATTGTTATGGAAAAAATTACCTATAATTTACATGACAATTATTCCTTTTTTGTTAGCAAATGGTCTCTGTATTTGGAATATATGCATTTAGATATACTTTGAATTGTTTTTAACATTTATAATTTTTTAAAATATATAATTTATATTTTTGTCTCCCCTTAAGGGAGCCGGGTGGGAGAGTGGGTTTGGGGTTTTTATTTTATTTTTCCAGTTTTTTTTCTTTTATATATATATATATATATATCTTTGTAAAATTAAATTTTGATGATTACTAGACTGTATGTTATGTTTTTTCTATCTTTAAATAAAGTTTGGAAGAAAAAAAATCTCTGCTAACATATTGGGTACCAGATGAAATACTAGAAAAACAGGATTTCAACAAGAATTATATTTCAGAGAAAGGGGAAGGAAAACATAAAACCTCCTTTTTTTTTTTAAAGCATTTTGAACAATCTTTCTGCTTTTTTTAACTAATAACTTCATTCTTGTATGTTTATTTAGGTAATAAGGGTTGTGGTGTATGGGTTATGTCCTCTAGTCTCCCCCACATTGCCAATAACCAGATCAGCCGCAACAGCATCTATGGAGTGGCTGTCTTCTGTCGCAAAGATGACACCAATGACTACCTCAGCAATCAAGGAGGCAATGAGAATTTCAATGACGAATGGGAGATCATCAATTGGGAAAATGACTTTGACAGTGATGAGGAGCGATATATGTCGCACAAGCCAATCACTATAGCACTTATTGAATTTAACAACATCAATCACAATGGCGGTAAGTGGATGATCAATGTGATAATGATCTGAAACTAGTTCATCATGGATCTTTGACCATTTGGTTTTGGCAGTTGGAAATTGGACATCACAGTCATCCCAGATGCCACAGCTGAGGCGGCACGGTTGGCGTAGTGGTTAACGCAACACCTTTACAAAGCCAGTGATGAGGACCGAGGTTTGAATCCTGCACCGCCTGCAAGGAATTTGTAGTTTTCCCTATGTCTACGTGGGTTTTCCCCGGGGGCTCCAGTTTCTTCCCACCATTCAAAATGTACCAGGAGTGTAGGTTAATGGGTGTAATTGGTGGCACGGTCTCATGGGCTGAAATAGCTTGTTACCGTGCTAAAATTTAAAACTAGATCGGAGGGGTTACTTTGTTTTTTAAAATAAAACACTTTTTAACTGAATGAGCATGTGTAATGCAAGTTTATAGAAATTAATTATTGAAACATGGTTACAGGAGGGATGTGACTGGCAGCTAAATATTCCTGGATTTAGTTGCATTAGGTGTGATAGAACCGGGGGAGGGGGGGGGGTGCAAGAGGGGGTGGAGTTGCACTACTTGTTAGAGAAAATATTACAGCTTAGGCTCGTCCAGGGAGGCTATTAGGGTGGAATTGAGGAATGGGAAAGAGGAAATTACAATTATAGGGGTGTATTATAGACCACCAAATGGGGAACGCGAATTAGAGGAGCAAATTAGTAGGGCGATATCAGATATTTGTAATAAGTACAGGGTAGTGATTGTGGGGGATTTTAATTTTGCGAATATTGATTGGAAAACCCATTCCGTGAAAAATCTGGAGGGGTTGGAGTTTGTAAGATGTGTGCTTTATACATCAATACATGGAGGTACCAACCAGAGAGGGTGCTGTGTTGGATTTACTGTTGGGGAATGAGATGGGTCAGGTGACAGAGGTATGTGTGGGGGGGGGGACTTTGGGTCCAGTGATCATGGTGCCATTAGCTTCAGGATAATTATGGAAAAGGATAGGTCTGGGCCCAGAGTTGAGGTTTTTGAGTGGGGAAAAGCTAGGTTTGAGGAGATTCGAAAGGATTTACAAAGGGTGGATTGGGACAATTTGTTTTCTGGGAAGAATGTAATAGAGAAATGGAGGTCTTTTAAAGGAGAGATTTTAAGAGTATAAAATCTTTATA
Source organism: Narcine bancroftii (assembly GCF_036971445.1). Taxonomy (NCBI): domain Eukaryota; kingdom Metazoa; phylum Chordata; class Chondrichthyes; order Torpediniformes; family Narcinidae; genus Narcine; species Narcine bancroftii. The sequence goes on from NC_091469.1 coordinate 46,810,267, forward strand.
TACCTGTTAGGTTGAAAGGTAAGGTCAAAAGTTTGAGAGAGCCATGGTTCTCAAGGGATATTGGAAACTTGGTTCGAAAAAAGAGGGAGTACTACAATAAATATAAGAAACGGTAAAAAGGAGATGTTTGGGTATTATATTGAATGTAAAAAGAATCTTGAGAAAGAAATTAGAAAAGCTAAAAGAAGGTATGAGGTGGCTATAGCAAACAGGGTGAAAATAAATCCAAAGGATTTCTACAAATATGTAAATAGCAAAAGGAAAGTGAGAGATAAAATTGGTCCAATAGAGAATCAGAAAGGACAAATGTGTGTGGAGCCAAAAGAGATGGGGGAGGTCTTGAACAATTTCTTTTCCTCAGTATTTACTGAGGAGAAGGATATTGAACTGTGCAGGGTGAAGGAAGCAAAGGGGGTATATATGGAGACTATAGTGTTTAAGAAAGATGTAGTACTGGAGCTTTTGAAACATATAAAGGTGGATAAGTCTCCAGGTCCTGACAGGATTTTCCCCAGGACCTTGAGAGAATTTAGTGAGGAAATAGCGAAGGCTCTGGCAGAGATTTTTCAAATATCTTTAGAGACAGGTATAGTGCCGGAAGATTGGCGTGTTGCGCATGTGGTTCCTTTGTTTAAAAAGGGTTCAAGGAGCAAGCCTAGCAATTATTGGCCTGTAAGTTTGATGTCTGTGGTAGGTAAATTGATGGGAAGCATTCTTAGAGATAGTACATATAAGTATATGGAGGGACAGGGTCTGATCAGGGATACAACACGGATTTGTGCGTGGAAGGTCGTGTTTGACCAATCTTGAATTTTTTGAAGAGGTGACTAGGAATGTTGATGAGGGTAGAGCAGTGGATGTTGTCTATATAGACTTCAGTAAGGCCTTAGGTAAGGTTCCGCATGGGAGGTTAGTTAGGAAGGCTAAGTCCCTGGGTATTAATTTGGAGATAGTCAAATGGATTCAACAGTGGCTGGAAGGAAGGTGCCAGAGAGTAGTAGTAGATAATTGTTTGTCAGGATGGAGGCCGGTGACAAGCGGTGTACCTCAGGATTTGGTATTGGGACCATTGCTGTTTGTCATATATATTAATGATCTGGAGGATGGGGTGGTAAATTGGTTTAGTAAATATGCAGATGATACTAAAATAGGGGGAATTGTGGATGGTGAAGAGGGTTTTCAAAGATGGCAGAGGGATTTAAACTGCTTAGAGGAGTGGGCAGAAAGATGGCAGATGGAGTTCAATGCTGATAAGTGTGAGGAGCTTCATTTTGGAAAGAATAATTAAAGCATGACACATGTGGTAAATGGGAGGGCATTGAAGAATGCAGTGGAGCAGAAAGATCTAGGAATAATGGTGCATTGTTCCCTGAAGGTAGGAGCACATGTAGATAGGGTGGTGAAGAAGGCCTTTAGTATGCTTACCTATATAAATCAGTGCATAGAATATAGGAGTTGGGAAGTAATGATGGAACTGTACAAGGCATTGGTGAGGCCAAATTTAGAATACTGTGTGCATTTTTGGTCACCAATTTATAGGAAGGATATTAACAAGATAGAGAGAGTGCAGAGAAGATTTACAAAAATGTTGCCTGGGTTTTAGCATCTGGAATACAAGGAAAGATTGAGCAAATTAGATCTTTATTCCTTGGAACGTAGAAGGCTGAGAGGGGATTTGATAGAGGTCTTTAAGATAATGAGAGGGATAGATAGAGTTGATGTGGAAAGGCTTTTCCCATTGAGAGTAGGAGAGATGGATACAAGAGGTCATGGGTTGAGAATTGATGGGCAAAGGTTTAGGAATAATATGAGGGGGAACTTCTTTATTCAGAGTGGTTACTGTGTGGAATGGGCTTCCAGGAAAGGTGATGGAGGCAGGGTCATTTTTCTCATTTAAGAAAGAGTTGGATAAGTTTATGGATGGGAGGGGGATGGAGGGATATGAGCAGAGTGCTGGTAAATGGGATTAGAGGAGGGTACTTGGATCAGTGCGGACTAGAAGGGCTAAATTGGCCTGTTTCTGTGCTGTAATTGTTATATAAAATCATTGTGTGTTTTGTCCACATGATTATAGTACAAGAAATGGTGTTAGAATCTGGAAAGTAATAGTACATGAAATTGAAGCAAACTCTATAGATGGCTTTAAAAGCAGGATAAATACGTACAAAGGACACAAGAATAGAAAGTTTGGGTGCAGCATGAACGTGGACATGGATTTTGGCTCTAATGACTTGTTCATGTTTAGAAATTGTAGGTCTGCAATTCTGCTTTATTACTCAATTAAACCTCAGTTTAACTTTGTGGTTTTTTTTTTAAATGATGAGTGAATGAATGAAGAATTGAGGTAAATAATGCCATTACTATGATTAAAGAGTGTCACACTTTGCTCTGTGCATTTGATGCAAGGAATGGGACACAAATTTATGTAAGACACAATAGAGCCAATTTTAATCCATTCATGAAAATCAATCCAGAATTAAGATATCCTGTTTGTATGTCTCAGAATAGTGGGGATAATTCTGATATTGATGTAACACATATTATTGCTTCAGTCACCTACTTTACTTTCCTCTGTTTTATTTCCATTAATCTCATTTGGGACAGGATTAGCTAACAATGCTCAAAGTTCCTGAATCAAACCCCTTTCTTAATTGTGAATTTTGCCCAGTTTAGGAAATATAATCATGTTAGTGGAATTTGCATGCTTAAAGTTTAAAGGATTAGGTTTTAAATTCCACTTTAGTGATGTTGTTGAATGTTTCCTGGTTGAATTGCTGTAAAAACCATCCAGTTAACCTTGAATAGACAGTGAGTTTGTTAAAGCTATTGTTACTCCAACCTGCACCCCCTGCCCACCTTCCATTGATCTTGGCCTCCAACACCTTTCCTATAGCTCTGGTTAAGCTGTCATACCAGAAAAGACAGAAATTGTAAAAGTTAACTTGTTAATTTTGCGTAGGGTCGGGGAATTGAACAGTGACCATAAAAGGAAATTTATCTGGATATAAGTTTGGAGGCAAGAAATAGAGCAGAACACCTCTCTGACATTCGCAGCATATTTAGTAAGATGAATGAGTTGGGGGTGGGGTGAGATTGATCCCAACTGCTGTTCCATCACCCTAGAGACATGTGAAATTGCATGGGACCTGGAGGGCAATCTTCTGATCCTATGTGCTACACCATCACACAGATTTGGAGAGAATAAATGAGCTAAAATGGCAATCATTATTCATGAAAATCTCTAAACATGGCTTGTAATATGTTATTTAAGTATGCTGTGTTTTGTTTGTCACTTTATCCAGTTGATTCAATACTTTCTGTATTGGCCTTTATCTATTACTGAAAGGAGGATTTGATCTGTGTGGGTCGACGGTTACGCCTGCTGACGTTTTCCTAAACTTCTACTAATCCTCATCTGATTGCTCTTCCTGCCACTTATTCATGTTGTTTCCTTTAGATTCTGTTCTGGAAATACATCTGCCCCTGTCTGTAATTTTATGTTATCTGGTCATTTTTGGCACAGATTAAAGGACTCTCAACGTCATCTTTATGAATTTTTGTAAAACTTAAATTTAGATATACAGAACGGTAACAGGCCATTTCGGCCGAGTCCATACCACCCAATTTACACCAATTAACCTACACCCTGGTACATTTTGAATGGTGGGAGGACACCCGAGCTCCTGGGGAAAACCCATGCAGATATGAGAACATACAAACTCCTTACTGGCAGTGCGGGATTGAAACTCTGGTCCTGATTACAGGCGCTGTAAAGGCGTAGAGCTAACCACTGTGCCAACCTTTCTTGTCTAATATCTTTAGAAAGATTTAATGGAACTGGAAACCAGGGAAAATAGTGCATGCAGAACACTAAGCAAATTTATCGCTTGTTATAGTTCCAGAATGGAGCTGTTACTCTGAATATTTGATGTATTTTCTTACCTATCCTTTTTAATTGCATAATTGTTCATTTGGTGAGATGTGGATTCTTTCTGTCTTCTTTGGCTTGGCTTCGCGGACGAAGATTTATGGAGGGGTAATGTCCACGTCAGCTGCAGGCTCGTTTTTGGCTGACAAGTATGATGCGGGACAGGCAGACACGGTTGCAGCGGTTGCAGGGGAAAATTGGTTGGTTGGGGTTGGGTGTTGGGTTTTTCCTCCTTTGTCTTTTGCCAGTGAGGTGGGCTCTGCGGTCTTCTTCAAAGGAGGTTGCTGCTCGCCGAACTGTGAGGCGCCAAGATGCACGGTTTGAGGCGATATCAGCCCACTGGCGGTGGTCAATGTGGCAGGCACACTGCCATGATAAAGACAGAATTAAATGTGGAAAACATGTGGCTCTCTATTGTCTGGCCTGTTTTGAGTTTGGTGGCTTGCACAATTGTCAACAATCCCCAGAGCAATGCTTTCTCTGATACAAACTTGCTAATAAATGTGCACTTTGGTTTATTTGGATCTGTATCCACTGTTACGCCCCAAAACAGCAACAATAGAGGACACAACAATGAAGACGCTGTTTACATCCGGTACCGCACGGATGGCAGTCTCTTCAATCTGAGGCGCCTGCAAGCTCACACCAAGACACAAGAGAAACTTGTCCGTGAACTACTCTTTGCAGATGATGCCGCTTTAGTTGCCCATTCAGAGCCAGCTCTTCAGCGCTTGACGTCCTGCTTTGCGGAAACTGCCAAAATGTTTGGCCTGGAAGTCAGCCTGAAGAAAACTGAGGTCCTCCATCAGCCAGCTCCCCACCATGACTACCAGCCCCCCCACATCTCCATCGGGCACACAAAACTCAAAACGGTCAACCAGTTTACCTATCTCGGCTGCACCATTTCATTAGATGCAAGGATCGACAATGAGATAAACAACAGACTCGCCAAGGCAAATAGCGCCTTTGGAAGACTACACAAAAGAGTCTGGAAAAACAACCAACTGAAAAACCTCACAAAGATAAGCGTATACAGAGCCGTTGTCATACCCACACTCCTGTTCGGCTCCGAATCATGGGTCCTCTACCGGCACCACCTACGGCTCCTAGAACGCTTCCACCAGCGTTGTCTCCGCTCCATCCTCAACATCCATTGGAGCGCTCACACCCCTAACGTCGAGGTACTCGAGATGGCAGAGGTCGACAGCATCGAGTCCACGCTGCTGAAGATCCAGCTGCTCTGGATGGGTCACGTCTCCAGAATGGAGGACCATCGCCTTCCCAAGATCGTATTATATGGCGAGCTCTCCACTGGCCACCGTGACAGAGGTGCACCAAAGAAAAGGTACAAGGACTGCCTAAAGAAATCTCTTGGTGCCTGCCACATTGACCACCGCCAGTGGGCTGATAACGCCTCAAACCGTGCATCTTGGCGCCTCACAGTTTGGCGGGCAGCAGCCTCCTTTGAAGAAGACCGCAGAGCCCACCTCACTGACAAAAGGCAAAGGAGGAAAAACCCAACACCCAACCCCAACCAACCAATTTTCCCTTGCAACCGCTGCAATCGTGTCTGCCTGTCCCGCATCGGACTGGTCAGCCACAAACGAGCCTGCAGCTGACGTGGACTTTTTACCCCCTCCATAAATCTTCGTCCGCGAAGCCAAGCCAAAGAGGACACAACACAAAAGGGTTAAATTTTAACTCTATTAAAAACTGTTAACAATACGATATCTTACTCAAATTAATCCCACAATATGCCTCTAATAGTAAATATACAGAAATCATTTTATAAAAAGTGTGGTGGGGGGGAACTCAGACCTTTTCAGTCTGTCCCCATGAGTCCAAAACAAAAAAAAAGAAAAAGTCCCCAAAACCCCAGGTCAGTCCATGAACACAGTCTACCCACACTCACACACATTTTCATTCTTATCTGCACAGCTTGACCTTGGGAGACCAGCACTGAGTTACACAGTTCTCTGTCGAAATCCATCCTTTAAAGCCACACTCCATAGTCCAAAAGGTGGGTCCATAACACCACTGGTGTCATTAGAGGGGGTGCAGACCTCACTGGATGGCACCATTAGAAGGGATGACACCAAAACGATTGTCGATAAAAAAAAAAATTTTGTGCAGTGTTTCAGCAGAAATATATTATTTTCTATAAAAGTGTCCCTGTAGTTAGTTATAACAACATGAACAGTTTTCATATCCCCGGCTTACATGTATCAAGGCTAAAACTCGATGCAAGTTTACTTTGTGAATCTTCAAATGCGCTCCGATCAGAACTGTTATTATTACCCAATTGCAATGACGCTTTCAATCATATGGTTTCGTCTGCACACGCTACAAGTACATGCTGTTGTTTTCAACGCTGCTGGTGATTTTGTAGTCGTTGCTTTTGTCAAATTTTCTGGTGTTTTAGCTACAATATTGTGGTAATTAGTAATGTATCTCATGTATCTAGAAAGTTTTTATTTTGGATTCTATTGTTTTCTTTCCAAATTTTCACTTTAACCACTTGAAACTATGTAAATACATTTAGGCTGTACGTATGATATTGTAATTTAATGGTGTAATTTAAATTTTGCCATTAAATTCAGTAATACACAGGAATTACAATGTATCAGTAACATTAGTACTGGTATGGGAGGAGGCCCATGGGGTGGGGAAGAGGGGGTGACACCAACCCTTGTGATGCCACTGTCTGTACCAAAACATTTCCCAGTGAATAATTTCTGATCAGAAAGCAAAGACAATCTGTAGATGCTGGAAATTTGATACAAGAACAAAAAAATGGTTCAGTGTGTGAGGAAACCAGTGTAGGAGAGAAACAGTTTTAGTGACCTTAACTGTTGAGCCTTGGGGTTGAGAATAAATTTTTTGGAACTGAGAATAGAAGCAGGAGAAAGGCCAGGATGAGTCTAACAAAATGACAGAATAAACTTGAATGCCAGAACAGCATACTGCTGTGCAGATGAGACTGCATTTATCACCTGAAATTAGCAAGGGGCTTTCAACTTGAACAGTTCTTGTGGAACTAGCAGCCCCATAATAGCCATACCAACTAGATCACATTATAGCTGTAATGCTCTTTCGTTGAGAATACTAGTTGTAGTAATGTATAGCATTATGTTCATGTTCCTGCCTGTGTTCTTATTGCCAATATATTTTCATAAAGCATAAAAAGCCTGAAGGAAACTGCAAATTTGTGTATTTTCAGTCTTTTTCTCGCTTTTCTAACAATTTTATATCCTGATGCATTTTTCTTTTAATTTTTTCACATTAGCTGCTGGTCTCTACATAAAAAGCAGTGAGACACTCAACATTACAGCCAATGCAGTCCATGCCAACCATGATAATGGGATTGCAGTTTATCAGAGCAGTCAATTCACCCACATCACGAACAACAGCATCACTTGCAACAGTGTAGGTGGAGTTCTTGTAGAAGCAGGATGTAAGGTTGAACTTCGGGGCAATGGTATCTATGACAACAACAGCCATGGTGTAACCTCGAAGGGTGAAGGTACTGTCTTGGAGAATGACATTCTGGGAAACCATGGATGTGGGTTACAGCTACTCGAGAATGCAGATATGAAGGTAAGTATTTCATTATAATTTTAAACTGTCTATATCCATATGGACAAAGTCATTATTTTCTGGCCTTAGAATTACTGTTGTATTAAAATTTTTGTATATTGTGTATCATGTATACAATGCAAATTTTGGTCTCTAATGTATTCCAGAAAATGCCTCTTTTTTGTGCTGTTTTACTTTCGTTGCAACAAATGCTCTTTTTGGAAGACCCATGCCTCTTCACTGTGATACATGATTTTTATACAAGCACCATAACTCAAAAATTAAATGTTGGCTCCCATGTAAATTTTGGTAAATAATTTACACAAAATGCAATCTCTATTGTTTTCAAGGCATATGGGGAAGCTATTTTATAAATTAAGTCCATCTAACATAAATGACCTATTGATTTGCTTTAAGTAATGATAATTTTAAATGTAGGCCCAGACACACAAGAACTCGTATTTTCCCCAATAGTGACACCAAATCTTTTCCATTTGCCCAAAGCATCACACAGTGCTTAATATCCAAAAGATGGTACTTCTACCAGGAAGTAAAGCTCAGAACTGCATTGAAGTGCCAATCTAGATTATAATCTTCCAAGCTCTGGAACGAACTGGTGGTCAGAACGTGAATCTGAACTCCATTTCTGAGCAAAAAATGTTATTTGTTATTTGATATATGTAACAATAAACCTGAACTTGAAGTTAAGACAAATGCTAAATGTTAATTAAGTGTTCACGACTCAGGAAAAGCTATTGTAGAATGAGGAATGCCGCACTGTCCTTTTTTTTAGGATGGCAGAAGTGTAGTGTCACCAAACCTGGCTGTAGACAGCCTCACCATGTAGTGCTATGAGGTGTTGCTTGATGGATTCATCTACCATGAAAGAATATCCCTCACTATTATAATGCCACATGATATTTTTCTCCTATCCTCCAATGCAATATTTTTCCTGACACAAACTATTGGTTAACACCTTTTCCAAAACATAAAACCCCTGGCTGTGCTGTGGAGTGCAATTCGAACTAATAACCAGAGAAGAATACTGCTGTGAAATCATTCTGCCATAGGTGGTGTCATTTTGTTTTTGGTACTTAACAATTCTGTCTCCAGATTTTTGTTTTTTAACAATCCTTGAAATAATTGACATTAGTTTTAGATTGTTCTTGGATCTAAAAATAAAAAGTGCAAAGGAACTATTTCATTTTGATTTAATATCTTATTTGAATTAAGCGTTTGATTAAGAGCCATTGAATGTTAACCAAGGAGCTTTGTAAATGTAGCTGAGCTTTAGGTTCAATAAAAGAACAAATAGTTACATTTGGGAGGAGTCTGTGAAGTAATACTTCAATGCACTTTGCTTCAGGTGACAAGGAACAGAATCCAATCTCTTCACGATTATGGAATTGCCATCTTGGACCGAGCTAAAGGATCAGTGCAAGAAAATCAAATATTCCAAGGAAAGATAGGAAAGACCATTTTAGAAAAAACTGAAAATTCAGAGGAATGTATTGTTCAGAGCAATGAAGTTTTATCATGCAGCAAAAGGTATGCAGTTTGTATTTTTAACACATAAATTTGGCTTGAATATGTTCCTGATGGGTCAGGTGGCTTCATTTGTGCAGTTTATTCCCCATCTGTTTATTTTCTGTGCCCATCCATCCTATGGATGAGCTGTGTTAGATGGGATCTTCTATTCAGGAGTGGGAGAGAAATATAAACTGTGTTGCGGAAGATATGGCACAATTAGTGCAACACTGTTACAGTGCCAGCGACGAAGGTTCAAATCCAGCGTTGTCTATAAGGAGTTTGTATGTTCTTCCCATGTCTGCCTGGGTTTCCTCTGGGGATCCGGTTTCCTCCCACCCTTCAAAATGTACCTGGGCTGTAGGTTAATTGGGTGGTATGGGCTTGTGGGCTGAAAGGGCCTATAACCATGCTGTATGCTGCTTTTAATTGTGTCTATATGCCTTTCAAAATTACCAATTTATCACAGAAACTATAGGAAGCTTCAATAATTTTTCAATATTGCTGTCATTGAATGTCAAGGAAATATAAGGCTTCTAGATTTTAAATGAATTTCTATTTTATATTTTCATAATTCTAGGAATGTCAGTGTTTTACAGTTACTGAATACTGTTTAACTATAGCAGCAGTTGTAAGATGGAGAAATATAGCAACTAGCCAAATTTTACTAAAGGCAGTTATTCGAAGCAAAATATACTTCAGCTACAGACTCCAACTCAAACCATCGCAACCCAAGCTCCAGATCAAAACTTCCAATATGATCAAGAAATTGCAGTGCTTGAAGTCCCTCAAGAGCCCTTCTTGTCCTCAGCATCTGGTTCCCGTGAGCCAGTCTGTGTGGGTCCTTCAGCCACTGAGCTCCTTGCAGCTCCACTGCCCTGGTCACCTTCCTATGAGGTGTTCTCTCTGTGATGTTCTACTGCTCCCCTTGAGTCAACAACATCTTGTAGTGTGCTGCCCAGATCCCAAGGTTACAGTATATTCTTTAAAAATCAGCTCCTTTAACAGGCCATTTATAGCCTGTATGAAGCAGTTAACATTAGAACCAGGCCGCAGGACCCATCGTAGTAGTGCTGTCCCTCTGCTCCCTGTTCTCCTGGGTCCGTGGCAGTAATGCTGATATAGCAACTCTGGCAGCTAAGATGTGAAATGTGGGTTCTTTAAATGTAGCTTTCACATTTGAGCTTTCAACAAAATACCATCAGGTGGACCCTCTCTATGCATTACTGCACACAGTTAATATTAATGGAAAATTACAATATAACTTCTATCACCATGGCAACAGGTTTAGGACCAATAGATTCTAAGCCAAATTCTAGCATTCGTATTGCAGTTCCAACTCTAATCAGCTAACACTTTCTCTGGGGTTTAGATTTGTGAATTTGGAATTCAAGTCATTATACTTCCACCCAATGAAACACTAGATAGGCTTCAAAATTTTGATATTGAAATGTTGACATTGTTTATGGTTTTTCTCCAGTTTTATTTATTAAGTTTTATTTATTATCCTTGTCCATAATAGAAATTTATTTTATCTTAGTTCTTGCAGATCTGGTGTAGTCTGGAAGTTGGACAATCCTCCATCAAGGCCGCTTGTCGATAGATCAAATCGACCCCTCTCTATAGTCCAGACCAGTCAACGGGTTACATCTATGACAACTCGAATAGCTGCAAGAGTTGAAAGGGGCTGCCGTAACAATGGGAGCATTTTTTGTTCCATTGTTTAATGATTGAAGATCAACTTTATTACAAAATTAGCCTCATATCTCAAATGTATTTTCAATAATGAACAAACTTGGCGCTCACATTTTGTTAATTGACTATTTCACAGCTTACCTTGAATGTAAGATAAATGAATAAAAATCATGACTTTCTTCTCCATTTGGAGCAACCTTTCAATCAAAGGTTAACTTTATTAAAACTTTGGTTTCATAGCACATTTTGCATTATTATAATATGTTGTGCATTTAGATTCCAGACAGATATGCAAAAAATGCTTTGCTTTTAGCTTGGGATCTGAATATTTCTAATGTGTTGGAAAGGTATAATGAATACACACTCTTATGACATAGGATTACTGAAAAGTGATGGTTACAGACTAAAGTACAATTTCCACACTAATTTTCCTTTTTGTATGCAGTGCACGATAATAGAAGCACGATTGAAGGAGTTGCTGGATTATAAATTCAGTGTTCCAGGGAATAGAATCGACAGAAGTGGTTGTAAGAGAGGAGGCAATTATGTGTTTTTGATTAGGGAGAATACTATATATACTTGTGTCATAGTCTATTCTGTGTAAAAGTTGATCCTTTTTTGGCCCAGAAGTCATGTATTTTCCATACATCTGGTAATATGGCAGTACTGAGAGAGGATACTCTTGGGGGAATCAACCAAAGTGGTTAGATGGGTGGATCTTAGAAGGAAATTAGATAGCTGTAAGAATATTAGAGTTGTAATAGTAGAAGATTTCAAATTTCTTCATATTGACTGGGAGTGGCATAGGGTTAGGACAGGGAGGAACTTATTCACTATGTCCAGGAAAGTTTTCTCAAATAATATGTAGAGAGCACTGGACCTAGTGTTTGAAATGAGTCAGGATAGTTGGCTGAAGTGTCCGGGGAGGGGTGTATATTTTGGGACCAGTGACTGTAATTCTACTAGTTTTAAAATGGTTATGGAAAAAGTCAGGATTGGTCCTGAAAGTCCAAAAATGGGGAAAGGCTCATTTCCATGGTATCAGACAAGAATTCTCAAAGGTGATTGGAAGAGGCAGCTTGCAGTTAAAGAGATCTCTGACAAGTGGGATGCAATGTTAAAATGTTTCAGTTAAAGTGGAGGGCATTTCTGGCAGGATATTGAGGTGTCAGTTGGGATAAAGAAGGCATGTGTCAGGTGTAGGCACTGGGATCAAACAAATCCCTTGAGGGAAAACTAGATGCAACAGTTCAGTTAAGAGGGAAATCATGAGTGCAAAAATATGAGATGGGTTTGGTGTACAAGGTAAAGGAGAATCACAAGGGATTTTACAAGTATATTAATATGCTCTGTCACCAAACTAGTAGCTACAGAAATGCCTGTTTCTACTGAACAATGAAGATTTTTCTTCCTGAATACTTTTGGGGGTATTTCATGGATTTTAGACTGCTGATCACAAAATCACCATAAAATTTTCTTATCATTGTTTTTTAAGATATAACCTACTGTATACTTTGGAATATAAGTAGTCATGAAACCCTCAAAAAAGGGGGTTGACTTGTATGCCAGATATACTTTCCAGACCTTAAATTCAAGTCAAAAACTGTTTGATGCCAATTCAGTGTATAAGTCAACCCTGGAAGCATTTCCCCACCACCAGGCGCTGCCAAAATCTACCCAGAAATTCTACAGACCTGAGGGCCCCACTCTTGCCCGGTAGGCCAAGGTTTTTTAGTTTTTTTTTACTTGCTTAATTTAGAGCTTTGTTACTTGGTGATTGGGGTGTTGTTTAAAAAAATTAAGTTGTTGCTGGGAGGCCCAGACAGCCTGAAAATGGGGGGGGGTTTGACTTGTACAGCAAAATATATAGTTTTTTTGTGATTTATTCTCCTATTTTAAGTCCACTATATTGCCCACAAAGCATGCTGTTTTGGTCAGTCCTGGCATGCACTATGCAAATGCTATCTTAGGCCTGGACATGCTTAGTCAGGATAGATGCAGACAGGCTATAAAAGCAGCTCACATACACAGATGCTGTATATTATATTGATATAAATTAAATGCATTTTGAAGCATATTTTCTTCAGGCAGTAGTATAGTAGTAGGCATCCTTCTGTCTCTAAAACAATGGTAGCATTGAGGAAGATTAATAGAGAGATTCTCATTCTCATGGGAGAATTGGGATTCATATTAGTGCCATACAAGATGTTAGTGAGGCCACGTTTGGATTATTGTGGGTAGTTCTGGTTACCCAGCTATATTAAGGATGTATAATGGTGCTATAGTGGCACTACAACTCCCAGGAGGCATTAAACCAGCCATGTGACATCAGAGCATGTCGAGCGTGTGATTCTGTGTTTTAAAATGTGTGGGTGATGAAGAGTAAATCTGTTTGATTCACTCTAGAAATGCCTGTATAGTTATTTTGTCGTGGCCACAGATGTTTAAGCTGGCATGGATGCAGAAAAGCTTCACAAGGATATTACTGCAACTGGAAGATCCAAGATACAAGGAAGGGTTGGATAGGCTGGACTTCTCCTGCTTGAATTGTAGAAAGTTGAGGGATGACATTATAGAGGTATATAAAATCATGAGTTAAAACTAAGGTGAATGGTTAGACTTTTATTCAGGGGAGGGGAGTCAAGATTAGGGGGACACAGATTTAAAATGAGAAAATGATTTAAAAGAGAATTGAGAGGCAACTTTTTCCAGACAGCTGGAAGGTATATTGAATAAGGCAGGTTCAGTTGTGATGTTGAGTCATTTAGAAAGGTACTTGGATTGGAAAGGTTTGTGTGATATGGGCTAAATACAGATAAATAGGACTAGTCTGGATGGACAACCTGGTTGTTCCTGAAGGCCAAAGGGCCAAGTTTCCATTCTCTGAAACAGACAAGAATTTCTCCTGTATTGAAAATTTAATGACTGAATTTGCTAATCCCAGAAGAGTTGAAGATGCTGAATCAACGAATACCATGAAGGCGAGGTAAATTTTTTAGTTGTAAGGGAGCTATGGGAACGTGGAATTGGAAATGAGACCAATTCAGACATGATCTTAATAAAATGGAGAGCAGGTGTCCTACTTATGCTTCCTTTTCATTTTCTCTTGCATCAACTGATGATATCAGCAGACAATACGTTAAGCACACAGAAATAGTGAATGTGAGGTACTCCTCCAAGTGTGACTGGGACAGGGTGACACAGAACCAAGTGGTTGAATAGTAGTCCAAGGGGGTGATTTGAAGCATATGCAGGAGAAGGTAGAAGTTATGGACTTGTTTTAAATAGATAGATGCTATATAATAGATGGTGATTTTATTGGTTACACTTCATTTAAATTAAATACCGACATTGATTGAATTTCCCTCTCACTCCCAAAGTGTGAGATTTTTTTTAAAAAAAAAGACACGTTTCAACTTTTCCATATCAATCAATGGAATTGGCGAATGAACACAGTGGAATATTATCCAGAACTGTGACCAGACTGTATAAATACTCACTCAAGTGTTGCATTTCTTGACAAATCAAATGGGAAAAAAACAACTGTCTATTTAAATACATCTTGCAGATTTACTTACAAGATTATGAATATCACCAGTCAGAATTTTTGCTCAATGTATTGCACCAATTACCTCTCCAATGAACTCGAGTGGGAGTCTTCCATATAAAATAGAAATTTGTTGGGGTTTTATGACATTTTCTTCCTTTTGTTACCACGGACTCTACTTTGTAAAGCCAGTGGTAATGACAGAGTAGCTATTTTACGGTCCTCTGCACCGCCACCAGGAACATTGACTTTTTTCTTTGTGACTTGTAAACGCATCGCTCTTGCAATGTCTAAAATTCTGTAAAGTACATCAAGATAGGTATTGAGAAACAAATACATTTGTACTATTCTCTGCATCAACATATAAAAATAACAACACATGTAAAGGAAATGCTTCATTTTGATGTTTACTAACCAGAAAGGTTGTGTTATTGTCGAATAAAGACAATCTTGTCTACACCCATTATCCAACTTAATGGGCATAAAGTTTGAGAGGCTGACAAAAGATGCCTGCCTGTTCCTATGATCTTTTAAGTCTGTCCACTTTTGCATGGATACAAGTGACAAAGCCTTAAGGGCTATAAAATTCAATTTGTATTTTAGTCTTGATTCTAGAGTGCACAGGATCTCTGCATCAATGGCCAGAACAGTACCTGTATTCAACATTCAAGAGGAGCTACCTCTTGACCACTGCAATCCTTGTGACGAAGATACTGCTGGGCAGTTTCAGCATTTTGAGTTAGAGGTGATGAAATCTCACATCTAAGTGCAGCCTTTGTTGCTCTGGGTTTACAAAATGCATGTCTGATAGAGAATGCTTGACAGGAAGGTGCTAATGAAGAGCCTTGCAAGTTACAGTAATGTACTGTTCACAGTATAAATGCCAACTATTCACCCGCGAAGATGGGAGTAAATAGTTGGGTGTCGAAGGGAGGAAACTTTGCTTTATGTAATGTTTCTTATATATTGTAGTACCATTTTCAGCCAGGAGAGTATCCAATACAATCTTGGCTTATACCCAAAAGGTAGCAGAACCATTTGATGGGAACCAAATCAAAGTAAGAATCTCGGGCATATGTACATTACTGTATATGTGTATGATAATAACCTCATTATCATTAACCACAGTGTCTATGCACAGCATCTGCTGAATGACTGGGAGATGGGAAGATTCAACAATACCAAATTCATTGAACAAAAGTGCTCTTCTCATTTCAAGTACTGCTTGCAAATATTCTCCCGTTAAGCTTCATTACATGCTGTCAAAATTGTTTCAACACAAAGCTAAGCAAAATACAAATACTTCACACCCAAAAGGGTTTATATACATTAGGTAAAAATAGACAATTTACCAGTCATTACGAGAAAGCAACTGTGGTTATCACTGGTAATTCTGAAGCAAATCTTCAAGCTGGTTGCTAATAACCAGTACAGACTAGTAAAGTCAGTAATAACTTGAAAGTAACTGAACTACAAAGTTAGGTAAAGAAAATTAACCGTACCTGTTCACACTAATTTTCAAATCTTGCTGCAGGTACGTGAGGTCAATTTGAAAGTGATTGATGTGTAAAGCCAATGCAATAATGAATGCCACTATTTTGGCTTTCATGGAGATTGGCATTATATTTTGTACACTGAAAGACAATAGGGAGTTGATTAGATTCAGATTCAAGAGCCTGACTTCACACAATGCTGCAAATGATTTTTCTTGCACATTTCTTGCCACAGAACTGCCTAGCAAATCAGTTGTTTGTTAAGCAACAGATTTACTTAAATTTAATTAATTTCCACAGTCTACGCATCTGGCTTATTTTGCATTTTCTTTTCCCTATGAATCAGCATTTTATTTCAAATAAACAAAACTGCTGGAAAAACTTAACAGGTCAAGCATCACCTGTGGAAATCAATGTTTTAGATCTAAAACCCTTTACTGGAACATCAACTGCTTCTCCTTTAACAGATGCAGGCTAACCTGCTGAACTTTTCCAGTATTTTCAGATTTGTAGTATTTCTTACTTTGAATTTCAAAACATTCAAGATGGCTGAATAGTTTTCCAACAAAAATTTCCTCTTTTACTGTACTGAATTAGTTTGCCCCTTCATTGCAAATGATGGTCTGGAGCTCCATTTAATAAGCTTTATTTATAATTAATATTATACATATATTACTATACATAGAGTTAAGGCAGCTAGTCATAGTGATTTACCGTAGTAAACATCACTCAACATATTCTATGATATCAAGCAATGACTGGCAAGAATTCAAAGACCCCTAGTTTTTCATAAATCAATCAGATTATGAATGGATTCAAAAGCTGAATGCTTGGTTAAATCTTGGCAACTATCACCAATACACCCCATAATTTTGATATGCTTCAATCTTTCCCAAACAGCCACCAACATAACAGTTGTGCTTTCCTACTCAGTGCGGAGAGAAAAATAAATTGCCAAGCAGTTAGCCTGATGTTAACACAACTTTTATTCCTAATGGAGAAACTCAGCAGGCTCATACCTTGATGAAGGGCTCAGGCCCAATACATTGGTTATATATCTTTACTTTTGCTACATAAAGTATACTGTTTGACCTTGTGAGTTTCTCCAGCATTGTATTTTCATATTAACAAATAGAGGTAGAGCAATATATACCAGAGGTGGTTAACCGCTGAGCTCATCCACACATATTAAAAGTCTGGTGATTTTAACATTGACCCCAGATAGACACTAATGCACACTTTATGCCTCAATGATTTCTGATCTGACTCAATTAATTCTATATCAATACTACTATTACTATAAATTTTGATCATAATTCTATTATGCATCACCTACTCAAACATGAATTGGAAACGTAAGAAGCTGTGAGTGCATTTGGGCAGCCCAGTGGCACAGCAATGTGCAAGGTAGCTCCAGTGATCAGAGTTCAATCCTGACCTTGGTGCTGTTTGTGTGGAGTTTGCATATTCTCCGTGCTCTGGTTTCCTCCCACATGCCACAGATGTGTTGACGTGTAGGAGGTGGCAGATGTTCAGGAGATAAGTGGAATTAGCGTGATAGCTACATGATTGTTGGCACGGTAGAGCTTATTGGATGCAGTTTCTGTGCTGAATGATTCTGATTCTCAATTATGTACAGACTTTTATAAACGTTATTAACTTTAAGTGGCAGCTGTAAATAGTCTCAGGAAAACTTGTTAGTTGAGCACTCTTGCAAAGGAAATTAAGCCTTTCTCCTTCAGAATAATTTCATGTTGGATGCATATTTACCATCCATTGTTGTAAGTCAATACCGTGAATTTTTTCATCAAACTGACTTTTACAACATCTGCAACATCACTCCCAAGAGAACCTGAAACAAAATTTTGAAATTAATACATGAATAGGAAGTTTGGTTAACTACAAATAGCTCACATTGTAAAAAATGCAGCTGAGTCACACTTACTTTGGAAAAAAATGAAAAATAGAACTACGAGCAGAAAATAGTGTTAATATATTGATTTTGTCATTTACAAACATTGGACAGATATCCGATCAACCTATTTCCAAGTTATGTTTTCATTTTGAAAACCATTACAATCATTCTGTTTTGCAGAAGGCAGGAACCTGAGCAAGGATTGGCAGATTGTATGAACTTGTTTCAAGGTAGTAATTTTTTAAAACAGTAAAACTCCATTATCCGGCACTTACAGGGATCGCGGATGCCAGAAATGCAAAGAGACTCACAATGCCTAATTAATACCCCTGTGTTAAGAATACACCGTTTAAAAGACAAAACCAACTCTTCATCCTGGTGTCCTGGTCAGACCCTCGGCGCAACCCGACTCACCTCCATGTAGGTGTCCCAGTCATGCCTTCAACACACCTTCCTTTAAATTTGAACCCCAGTCACTGGCGCTGTAACAGTGTTGTGCTAGCTGTGCTGCCATTGTAATGAACTCCCCCCCACCCCCCACCCTAGTTTACAGATAAAGCCTTACTAATGTTGCGGATGGGACACTCCACTGGCTTTGGAGAACATTTACAATTTTAAAGTTTTATTTAAATTTCTATTTAAAACCGTACTTATTTTTATTTACTTTAAAAAAAATTACTTATTTCCTCAATTTTTTTTTGCCTGTTTAAGTTTCCAGTTGATTTGAGTGGTAGATAATGGGGATTTTACTGTGCATATCCTGATAATTCATGGGATTTTTTTTGGTCTTAGTGGAATTTCTTTCCAACTAACATATGTTGATTGGCAAAAACATGGCATTATGGTTCAGCAGCCCAGCCCAGGCTGCTGCTCAGCAAAGGTGCCGCCATCTTGGGTACAGATCTCCATGGTTCAAGATTTTGAATTAAAAACACTGTCAACTCCTTTAACAGGCCATTAAACCCTTTACAGAGCCATTGGCATTTGGACCAGTCTGTTAGATACTGTGTCTCCTCTTTCCACTCTCCTGGGTCCACACCAGCAGCTGCACTGCTGTCACAGCAACTCTAGCAGCACCAGCAATTTTCAAAAATATAAAATGTTGCTTTACTTGGAAGGACACTTTGGAGCCCTGAATGGTTGTGAGGGGAGGAGATGTGGGTGCAAGTGTAGCATTTCCTGCATACAGGAATAGGTACCGAGGGGGGAAATTAGAGAGCAGAGATGAGTGGATGAGAAATCAGCAGTTTTGATTTTGCAAAATACCCAGATTCCAGAAAAATCCTCCTGAATTAGAAAGAAGTCATGTAACTATACAGTTTAGGTAAGGAGAGTGATTAGTTAGCCTAATGTCGATGTTAAAGAAAGTGATATATCCTATTATGAGAATAAAATCAGAATCTACACATTGCTTTATGAAGGAGGGGGGAAAAAAAATCACATCCATTAGGGGTTTATTTTGAATGTTCTGTTGCAGGGCAAATGAGAGAAAATCAGTAAATACAGTACTAGATATTTTGTAAAGTATTCAATTAATTGAGTTGAAGTCATAGATACAGGCACTTTGACCTACCAGGTCCATGCCAACCCTTGTATTTGTCAATACTAGTTCCATTTACCCATATTAGATCCGTAGTGTTTTATTCCTTGCCTCAAGAACTTGTCTAGATTCTTCTTAAACGTTGAGAGTCTCTGCATTCACTACTTGCAGGCAGCACATTCCAGAAAAGTTATCCCCACAGATACCCTCTAAAATTCCTACCTCTTACTTTATACTCCACCAGGGGAAAAAAAAGATTCTTACCATCATCCAGCTCATAATTTTGAACAGCTGAGTTACATTATCTCTCAGCCTCTTCCACTCCAGAAAAAACAAACTCAGCCTATCCAAACTCTCCTTACATCTGAAACACTCCAATCCAGGCCACTCACTGAAGAATCTCTGCATCCACGTTGTTCCTGTAGTGTGGCTGTAATGGAGGATTTAGACGAGCTTATGAAAGAAGGGATGCAGTTGCATCAGAAGACATAATCTCAATTCCACTATGAGGCCCAAGATGTATATTTAGTAGACAGACCTAAATTACACTATGGGGCCCAGGGATGCATATGAATCAGTAGACATTATCCAACTTCCACCATGGGGTCAAGAGATGCAGTTGTCTTTTGTTGGTCGCAGACTGTCAGGAGACCTTGAAGATAATTAAATCTTTTGTTCAAAGAGATAAGATCTGAAGTAAACAACTTTTGGGTAATATAATCCATGGTCCCACTGCTGAAGTTTGAGACTCTTCAAGAGGTGTCAACATCTCTCAGCAAGAAGAAGAACTTCAAGATTACAAACCAACGTCCCGATCCAGGGAGGTGGAGAAGCTGCTACCGGCGCCCAGACAACCTACTACAAGTGTGCACTCATTGCCTCGCTTTGGCAGTTGGGACCAGTCCAGGCAATGATAAGTATAATTGGGAAGGGCTTGCATATTGTAGTGTGAATTCAGCTTTAGATTTAGTAATAAAGACTTGTATAAACTGAACTGCTCTCGGTGTGTGTGTCTATTTTCTTTCGGTAGTTCGAACACTGTGACCAATCTAAAATGAACAAAGTGAGAGGTACAAGTTTACCCAAGACAATTGGTAATCAGGCAGGGTTGGTCTCAAGATGTTTTGCTGAAAGAAGGAGGTGAGCCCCAAGCAGTTCTTGATTTTGGGATGGACTTCCAAAGACGATGGGTTTGGCATGTTGGCCAATGAATGCCCTGTCTTTGCTGTGACCACCCCTCAGTTGGGATGAGAAGTTAGATCCATCAAGTGCGCCTCCGGGAGAGTGGGTTGCCACTCTCCTTCGAGAAAGTAAATTTCCTGTTAAAAAGGGGACGCTGACGGACGGTTTTTGGCTGCTGGCCACAGCCTTACGCCACTCTGCTCAGCGTGAATCAGAATCAGTTCAGCGAGAAGTAGAATCTCAGCGTAAGAGAGAGCAACTAGAGGAGGAGCTAGAAGCCCTGCGACAACGCTGTCCCATGATGAGTGAGATTGTTTGCACCAGTCAGGACCGAGCCAAAGAATGGGAGGATAAGCATGTCCAAATGATCTGCCATAATATTAAACTCCGGCAGCAGCTCTGTGCAGATAAAGAAAGGCATGGAGTAGAACCCAATCCACATCGTATTTATGCCATGATAAGGAATGGCGACGATCCTGATTTAATTGATGAATGGGATGGGAATATCTGGAAAGATGACCATGGTAATAATGCAGATACTCCTCAGCATGTGCCTAACATACTGCCCTCTCCACCTGCTGTTCACGTCCGCCCCATAAGGCAGCAGACTTCCCAAACAGACGAAAGGGGAGATGATATAAGGGAAGAGATTGAGGGGATAGATACCCCAATCTCCCAAGAGGACCCAGGGGAAATACGCGAACCCCTGCTTATGATCAATGGTCCACCCCCTCTACGGGATGGCCTAGGCCTCGTCCCGTCCACTGGGCAAAGGACCCTGTGGGCCAAAGTGGGAGCAGAGGTCAAGAGCAGTCAATGATCCGTGAATTGTCTATAAAAGAGCTGGCTGCCATTGGAGATCGATTTAGGCAAAAGGCGGGAGAGACTCTGGCAGCCTGGCTCCTGCATATTTGGGAGCAAGGAGGGGGGTAATGTATATTTAACCCCTGAAGAATTGTTGGGATTAAGAACATTGACTACTGATATCCGGTCACTGCTGAGCTGCAGGGTAGAGGAAGAGAGGTGGATTATTTACTTGCCACTCTAGGGGATGCCCTGCTACGAGTATACCCATCACCAGTAGATTGGGATTTACATTTACAGAACAATTGGGGCACCCCAGAGGAGGGTATAGCAGTAACTCGTCAACATGCCCTGGCCTCTGCCTTGTATGCAGGGCGTTTGAAGCTGTGGGTACATGGGGGGAGCCCTGATGAAGAGAAATTCACAGCCGGAATGCATACCAGATTGGTTCGTTCTGCCCAACCCACTGTACGGGGACTGGTTCTGTCTGTAACTAGCCCACTAATTGGGCACCCTGTTTCTGAGGCGGGGCACACCTTATCTGGGCTTCGAGAATTAGAACTGGGAGGTAAAATCCACTCACGTACAACCCAGGTTAAATCAGACAAGCAGGATGAAAAGAGAGGGGCTGCTGCTAGTAATGGACCGACAAGAAAGGACCTTTTTCTAACCTTGTTAAAGTTAGGCGTACCTAAAAGTGACATTGATGGGAAACCTACTGCAGTCCTTTATGCCCTTTATAAGAGAAAGGCAGGGGAACATCTTCCCCAGCTGTTGAGTCCTCCTGGCCCAGCTGTGCCTTCTGCTCCCACTGCTGCTCCCACTGAGCCAGCTTCTCTTGCTCCAGTTATCCGTGATGAGATACAACAAATGGTTAAAAAGGCTCTTATGGATAATAGTGGCATGTGGGCCTGAAAGCCCCCGAACCCTACTAAAGCATGAGGGTGTGGGCATGGCCCCCCCATCTACTCCATTGAGATACGGCGGATACACGGGGACCCACGGCCCTACATACCGTTAAGTCCATTGGGCTGGGGGTAATGACCGCCAATATTTGGCCTTGGTTGATACCGGTGCGGAGCACTCAGTCATCCCGGGTAACCCTGACCTCTGGACTGGACCAACATTTCGAATAGAGGGGATGGGAGGAGCGTTCACCCTGGCGAAGGAAATAAAAGTCCGCGCCACGGTGGGTGATGGCCCTTCCCCTATATGGTTACATGCCCTGCTGGCTGCCACTGATGAGTGTATCCTGGGTATTAATATGTTGGTCGGTACGGCCCTTAATACTAGCCAAGGGGGATTTGCATTTGGTGGGTCGGGCTAAGTGGGATCCTGTGATGGTGCCTCCTCCCCCAAAACCAGTGTGCATTCTACAATATCGCCTCCCTGGGGGGCAGGAAGAGATTACTGGCACCATCGATGCTCTGCAAGAAGAAGGGGTAGTGAGGCCCGCAACCTCACCCTTTAATAGCCCTGTTTGGCCAGTCAAGAAGCCGAATGTCTCCTGGAGAATGACAGTTGATTATCATTTTTTGAACAAACATGCCCCACCACTTGCTTCGGCAGTTCCGGACATTGTTACCCTTATTGAAACATTGCTACTGGGAACTCAGGAACATGGTATGCTGTAATTGATCTCGCTCACGCCTTCTTCAATATTCTTATAGACGAGGTCTCACAGGATCAGTTCGCCTTTACCTGGAGGGGGCGCCAGTATACCTTCACCCGCCTCCCTCAGAGCTATGTACACTCTCCCA
Source organism: Narcine bancroftii (assembly GCF_036971445.1). Lineage (NCBI taxonomy): Eukaryota > Metazoa > Chordata > Chondrichthyes > Torpediniformes > Narcinidae > Narcine > Narcine bancroftii. The sequence goes on from NC_091469.1 coordinate 46,833,234, forward strand.
CTATTTGCCACAGCCTAATTGCCTGTGATTTGGAGACAGTGACAGTATCGCCTTCCCTCTCAATTCACCATTATATTGATGATGTGATGATCCAAGGAGCCACGGAAGAGATGGTACAGGAAGGTATGGAGAGTGTCCAAGATACCCTGATGCAAAGAGGATGGGCCATTAACCCTGCCAAGATACAGGGCCCGTCCCAGACAGTTATCTTCCTTGGAATTCAGTGGAATGCTGGAGAACAGGTGGTTCCTGATAAAGTTCGCAATAAGATCGCAGTCTTGGCCACTCCTACTAACTTAAAAAAGAGACCCAGCATTTCCTGGGGTTATTGGGTTACTGGCGACGTCATATTCCACACTTGGCATTGCTTTTACGTCCTCTATATAAGGTTACCCGCAAGAAAACAGGCTTTGTATGGGGTGATGATCAGGAAAGGGAATTCCAGTCCGCCAAGTAGGCTATTCTTCAGGCCCTGCCCATTGCTCCCCGCATCCCAGATACCCCCTACAAACTACAGGTCTCCGTTACTGATGATGTGGCATCCTGGAGCCTCTGGCAGAAACAAGAGGGCCGTCGAGTCCCATTGGGATTCTGGTTACGTACCATGCCCGAGGCTGCCACTCGTTATTCTGCTTTTGAACAACAGTTACTAGCCTGTTACTGGGCCCTGCTGGAAGCTGAAAGAATGACAGGCGATGCAGATGTTCAATTGCGACCTGCACTTCCAATAATGAACTGGGTCCTGGCTAATGACGCTAATCTAAAGATCGGGCGGGCTCAGCAGTCTTCTATTGTTAAATTTACCCCCTCCATAAATCTTCGTCCGCGAAGCCAAGCCAAAGAAGAACCAGAGGGCTTGAAGGGATGGGCCGCATACACGAACAGGTGGCTGATCTTCCGTCTGGTCATGAGGACGTTGAACCCACCTTGCCCCCTCCCTTACCCCCTTCACCAGTTCAGTGGGGTAAACCATATGATTCGCTCACTGCAGCAGAACAAGAGGATACCTGGTTTACTGATGGTAGCAGCCGGTGGGTGCAAGGAAAGCAGGTCAGGAACTCACTTATTGGAGGAGGGGGATGGTGGCTCCAGTCAGTATGCTGAGTTGAAGGCAGCCACTTTACCACTAGACCCCCATGATCACCCTCTTCACCTGTTTACTGATTCCTGGGCTGTGGCTAATGGACTAGTGGTATGGATGCCTGATTAGCAAAAGAACGACTGGCTGATACATGACCGCCCAGTATGGGGCAAACAGTTGTGGCAGCTGTTGTGGGATGCTTCCCATCATCGTGAGATAACCTTATATCACATTGACGCCCATACCAATGAGACGATGAACATGGCACAACATAATGCAGTAGCAGATCAGCTTGCCACTATCAGCCGTGCCAATAACGTCCCCCTGGCTCGATGGGCACACGAACAGAGTGGCCATTCGGGGGGGGAGAAAGGATCAGCTATGTGGGCCCGTACACATGCCTTACCCGTCCATTAGGACGATGTCCGCATGGTCGTGCGTACATGCCCAGCATGTCAGCTTGTGAAGTCCCTCACAGTTCCTCCTGGTCCGCTTGGCCGAATAAGACTGGGAGCTCGCTCAGCTGTGGTCTGGCAAATTGATTACATAGGCCCTATGCCAAACTGTATGGGTAAACGTTACGTCCTAGTAATGGTTGACACCTTTTCGGGCTTGGCTTTTGCTTTTCCCACCAAGACGGCTGACCAAGCTAGCACTATCCAAGGACTAAACCATTTAATTTCTCGTTATGATGTACCAGAAGAAATTCAGTCTGATAATGGCTCGCACTTCTCCGGGAAGGCAATCTGTGATTGGGCAACTGACAACAGTATCTTATGGGTCCACCATTTTCCTTATTACCCACAGGCTGCCGGGCTAGTTGAACGAACGAGTGGCTTACTGAAGGAACAAATTTGTTTGTTAACACCACTGGGGACCCTGAAGGGGTGGTGCCATGTGCTGCAGCAGGCAGTCGACAATTTGAATCATCGCCCTTTGAAGGGAGGTACACCTTTCCACTGACTTCTTCACGCTTCTGAACTACAGCCTATTCCAGAGGAAAAACAGTCATTGCCCCCATTCCCGAGCCAGAGAATGCCGGACAAAAGGTATGGGTGGCACCATCAGGTAGTGGCCCTCCTGTTAAAGGGGAAATAGTGACACCTGCCCAGGGTAACACTCGGTGGGTTGCTTTTGAGGGATAGGATGATTTAGTTTGTTTAAATACTGAACGCTTACGGCATTGTGAGTGACATATATCAGGCTTCTTTGTTCCAGATCCTCCATCTTGTGCTCCTGCTGATCTGGCTTAACAGCTGCTTTGATGTCAGCAATTGGATTTGTAATGTCAAGGACGTTCCGAGGGAGTTGCCCGTGGGGGACACGGCCCGATGTATCCACTAATATATCTGATATTGTTAAACATGTTTCAAAATCTGTTCGTGAGTTTCAGTGTCTGGGTATTGTGGCCCACAAGGATTGTTTGAATCCTTTTTCATGGTACATTTGGGGGATTGGGCCACAATATTCTCCGTTGGTTGCTCGCATTATTGCTTGTTTTTGTGCTTATTATAGTTTTTGTTTCTTTTTTTCGCTCCTTCTGTATTCAAATGCTTGTTAGGTCTCGTAAGTGACAGGCTGCGACCAAGGGGTGGAATGTAATGGAGGATTTAGACCAGCTGATGCAAGAAGGGATGCAGTTGCATCAGAAGACATAATCTCAATTCCACTATGAGGCCCAAGATGCAGTTGAAAAGGAAGACATTATCTAAATTTACACTATGGGGCCCAGGGATGCATATGAATCAGTAGACATTATCCAACTTCCACCATGGGGTCAAGAGATGCAGTTGTCTTTTGTTGGTCGCAGACTGTCAGGAGTCCTTAAAGATAATTAAATTATTTGTTCAGAGATAAGATCTGAAGTAAACAACTTTTGGGTAATATAAGCCATGGTCCCACTGCTGAAGTTTGAGACTCTTCAAGAGGTGGCAACATCTCTCAGCAAGAAGAAGAACTTCAAGATTCCAAACCGATGTCTCGGTCCGGGGAGGTAGAGAAGCTGCTACCGGCACCCAGACAACCTACTACAAGTGTGCAGTCGTCGCCTCGCTTTGGCAGTTGGGACCAGTCCAGGCATTGATAAGTATAATTGGGAAGGGCTTGCATATTGTAGTGTGAATTCAGCTTTAGATTTAGTAATAAAGACTTGTATAAACTGAACTGCTCTCGGTGTGTGTGTCTATTTTCTTTCGGTAATTCGAACACTGTGACCAATCTAAAACGAACAAAGTGAGAGGTACAAGTTTACCCAAGACAGTGGCAGCCAAAACGCATGTTTCATAAAGCTGTGTCATGACATTCATGATCAAATTCTATGCGATGGCAACCTATTTCACCACCCTATCTACTTATAACCCAAAGCCCCTCCGTTCATCAACACATAGGTGAAGAGGGTCCTCCTTGCTATACCCAACTACAAATTGTTGTGTCATCTTCAAACTTACTTCATAGGAGCCTGTAACATAAGACTACTGTTCGTGCGAATGAGACAATGCCTACTAATTAAGGAATATTTACAGAGTGAAATCAGAAACAGAAAATATTGGGAATATTTAGGAGTATTTAGGGAGGAGAAAAAAGTAAAAATTTCAGATCAATGACCTTTTATCAAAAAATATACAGCATTTATGACCATCAAATCAGTGCAGAGTCTTGCTGGTTATCAGCTTTCAGGAATGATTGGAGAGCCTTTTCTATGCACCACTAGATGCTCCATTGGATGATGTGAGCAACTGGTATTGGTCTTAGTGGGCAAAACAGGAGTGGCAATTCTAGAGCAGGGGAAATCAGGTCAGTGGGAACTGGCTCATTCTATTTCAAATAAATAAGACAAAATCCAGTTCAATAACTATAGCCTGATCTCACTCACATCACCATACAGCCTACAATTGCTTACATCTCATTCTCAAACAGTATTTCTATGCATTGCAAGCAATGAGTAAACTATGCTTGAATCTGGAATGGGCATTTACCCAGATTTCACAGAGTGATTTTGCATAATTAAATATTAAAATTCACAAAGCCCCAAATCTAATTTCTTGCATTGATTAAAGCTACATGCCTGTCTTCCAAATCACTGACAAAAATAAAAGATACGAAACAGTTTACCTTTGTGTTTGAATTCATGTTTCTTTAAGTTGTGCAATCTAATCAGGATCTGAAGATAAAACAGGCAGTGAATTTTATGATCACGACTTTCTTCATCATGAGGTAAAGATTTAAGCGATTCCAGAACAAAGGATGAGTAGCTGAAAAATAAAGAAAAAAAGCTTTCCTATTACTCAGGTAATAAGTTGCAAACCATTCCAATCTCACCAGCCCAAAATTCTGCCACTGATTTGCTTTAAAAAAAATGATAGTATAGTATGTAAACAGAAACACCTTGGAAACCACAGGCATCAGAATGCATAAATTGGCCATAACTTTTACTATAAAAATCCACTCCACAAATGGGGAATTCAGGCCAATGGCATCACAACTGTCCCTGTAAACATCAAGTGTCACAGTTAGCTGCTTCATTCTAACAATGTCTTCTAAACTTACTTGCCAGTTTGTGCCAACTTCTCAGCTTCTTCTGCAGTGCTAATCTTCAGTGACTCACAGGATGGCCTAATTGCTTGATACTCAGTCGTTGAAATGACTTACCATGAATTAAGGAGCCATTCACACAGGACAAAATTGAGAATCTTACTGAATGTAAAGAAACTGTGTCCAATTTTTCCACAATCGATGAAACACAAGTATATACAGATTACAATAAAACAGATATCCTGCTAACTTGTTTGGAAATCCCAATGATTCAGCATCTGGGAGACTGGGTACAATTTCCATTTAAATGCATCAAGGCCTATCTTCTAGAGATCTCTTGAAACTGATTGGGACCCATTCCTTTGTTCCCTTTAACCTCATCAGAACATTGATTTCAGAATTCCCTATAATCTGATCAGGACCCCACTTTCTGCGCTCCCTTTAAATGAGCAGGGGTCTGTTTCTCACAATCCGTTTAAACTGATTGTGCTTCCTTTAAAATCATCAGAATCCAGGTTTGCCACACACTCTTAAAACTCACCATCAATTTTCTCTGCTTCCCTTAAATTCACCCCATTCACTAATCAATGTATACTAAGCAACATCTTTTTAAAAAAAGGTAAATTAAAACGGTGTTAGGATATTAACATACAATAACTGAACAGGACAATATCAAATAGTCCAAAATAATCTGCCAGTCTGGAGCCACTGGAATTCAGTTTAGAGTTTTCCTGTAAATATATATTTTTGCAAGATGTCTCACCATCACAATTTTTGCATTGATTAAATTATCACAGGCTAGACATTGTTCTGCCCTTTCACATGGTTCCTTTTTAAATCCAACATGGATTCCAATTCCACTGTTGTAGGAGTCACAATTCTGCCCCTAACAACCATCTTAATTAAAAAAACTAATCTAATCTCTCAATTTTTTTGCTGATGATTTTAATTTTAAAACCAATTCATAGAAAATATCAAAACTGCTCAATTTTGAAATAACTCACCTTTGTTTTAATATAAAGTGCAACAGCTAATGACAATGAGTTTACTGTCATATACATTGTACAATATACAGACGCATGAAATTCTTACTTGTACCTGAACAGGTACCTAGTAAAAAAAAATGCACACTTAAAATGGCTACAATAGTATACTTAATTGAATTAAAAATACTAAACAAGAGCATTATATTCACAATCATACAAATGCAAAAAAAAAAGTGACTTAGCAAAAGTGCGGACAACCCTTTTGTGATACTGGAGCGGCAACTGATTAGTGTGACAAAGGGAGATTTAAGAGATTATTGGAAATAAACTGGTCTTGAACTGAGAAATGCTGGTCTTCAGGCTTCTGTACCTTCTGCCTGAAGGTAACAGTGTGATGATGTTGTGACCTGGGTAATGGGGTCCTTAATGACACTGGCTGCCTTCTTGAGGCAGTGCCTCACAGAGATCTCTTCAATAGGTGGGAAGTTGGGGCCTGTGATGGACTTAGGTACATTTGTTACATTCTGGAGCTTTCAGGTCCATATTCCCAAACCAGGCTGTGATGAAACCTGTCTGTAAACTTTCTACAGTGTACCTGTCGAAGTCTGATGGAGTGAATTCAAAATAAAATTTAAATGATGACGCTAAATCTCTTTACCTTCCTTAGAAAATAGCAGTGTTGTTGTGTCTTCTTCATGATTGCCTTGATGTGCTAGCTACAGGAGAGGTTTTCTGAAATATGGACTTGCAGATACTTTAAGGTTCTGACTCTACCCTTCCATTCCATCAATGCAGACACGTGGTCTGTCCTTCCTAAAATCTCCTTGGTGATCTTGAGAGCAAGAATGTTGTTCTGGCAACACCCAACCAGATTCTCAATCTTCTGACTCATCATTTCCAGTTATTTGGCTCATCATTTCCAGTTCCACGGTATAATTTTGGATAAATGCTTTCAATACTATTTTACCATTGGTGAAATAAAGCTTGCACATTTTAATAATCGTAACAAGAATTTTGCCCTCTATGTTCTAACACTGAACCCTATATTGCTGTTTACATTCTTCCATACAGGAAATATATTATTCAATCTTAGATTTCAACTTTTAACCAGAAAAATATCCAAATGTAACCTTCTATTACACCACCATACAGATTCTCCCTGACTTACGACCGAAATGGGGACTGAAGAATCTGTTGTATCTCGGAATGGACATGTTGGAATTGTGCACACATGAGGAGTACTGAAGTCTTAAAGCAAGCTTTTTAATTAAATCTTTTTTTCATTGTAAATTTGACAATAACAACTTAAAGCTTTCTGAATTTGTCGTCAACCGTAGCAAATCTTTCCACATTCTGGTCCACGTTTACCTTGTTAGTCAGCATTCTGGGGTCCCGGGGCTGGGCACGGCCATCTTGATTCCTGTGCACATGCACAAATCTTCAGTTGGCACATGCACTTGCCTTCAATGGGTTCGCGTATTGAATTTCAGTTGGCGCATGCACATGCCTTCAGTGGGTTATTGCAGTTTGGATGGTGCATGCACGGGACTGTGACGATATTGAAATCACACCCTTAAATCTCACATATGCACCAACCAAACTCCAGTATGTGAACCCACTACGCATGCACAGTAGGTTTGCGTATTGGAGCTTGGTTGGCGCATGCGTGATCCTTCAGTGGGCTTGGGTTTTGGAATTCAGTTAAGCGCACTGACAATATTGAATTTCCATCCTTACTCTTGTACACACCTACCAAAGACTTCTGCATTTGCACAAGAATCAAGATGGCTGCGACCAGCCCTGGACTGCTGACTAACAAGAACATACATTTTGGCTCTTACATGCCCTGCATCCCTGTAACACTTTATGAAATACAACATAAACCTGATAAATTTTATCTATTTTTAAAATTCAGTTGTATGTGCTGATGGTCATAGGTTACATAGATCATAAGTCTCGGGAACTACCTATAACTTAAACATTTTGCTCATTTTTAAGCATGTATTTTTTAAAAACTCTCATCTGCCTCAAAAGAATTAACTTAGAATTTCTAAAGTTCACTGTGTAGCTTCCTCCACCTACCACCCCCCCACCACGCATTTCCTTTTACTCAGACCTGAGGAGAAGGGGCACCTGGATAGAAAATTGAGTAAATTTTATTTACTCAATTGCCAAAATATAGGGTGCTGTGTTCTGGGCTACTGTATTCATTACTTATAGAAAAGGTTTAGACTTTGAAATTACAAGTAGTTTCAACATTTTCAGATGACACATTTGAAATGACTAAGAAGTACAAGACAATGTTGGCAAATAAGCTCCAGTGTAAATAGATGCAATTTTGAAAGGAAGAGTAACAAATTATTTGAAAAATGTGTCAAAAGAGCAAGAAAAGAGACGGTTATGGACCTACACTATAAGTAACAATACAAGTTAATAAGAGTCATTTAAAAAAAAAGCACCTTTGTTCATTTCCAGAGTGAAAGAATTAAAGCCAAAGTTAATGTACAAAATCTGGATTCGATTACACATGGAACACGACTGTGCAAATATGTAAAATAAAACTCTATTCTTGGTGTGTCGATCAGAAAGACAAATTCAACCATTGTCATGGTCTGCACTATATTAGTGAAGAGCAACCCACAAGTTAGCACAGGTTTAACATTCAACAAGGATACGGTCCTCAAACTTGTAAACATCTTCAGGCTTTTGTGCATCAGCGTGGCAAGGTGGAAGGTAGACTGACCTCTCCTGTGACTCAAACTGAGTTGCTTCATTGGTCAAAGCTTCCAAAAAATAGAATACAGCAATATATTACAATCAAAATAATACTCCACTACATTCTGTAGTAAAGAAAAAGAGTAACTATTTACTCACATATTCATTAAAAATATGATTGAAAAAAATCTAAGCATTTTGCTAACTTCTACTTTCATAGATATTTTAAAAAATAAATGCGGTGAAATAGTCTTTGGCCCTGGATGGTGAATGGCAACTTTCGCTAGTAGTTATAAAGATTGATTTATGAAGGCCAATATGCCAAAAACTAAGTATTGAGTACAGGAGCTGGGATGTTATGGTAAAGTTGTATAAGACATTGGTGAAGGCAAATTTTGAGTAATGTATGCAGTTTTGGTCATCTAACTGCAGGAAAGATATCAAAAAGATAGAAAGAGTGCAGAGATGTTGCCCGGACTCCAGGAACTGAGTTAAAGAGAAAGGTTAAACAGGTTAGGACTTTATTCCCTGGACTGTAGAAGAATGAGGGGAGATTTGATAAAGGTATTAAAAATTATCAGGGGAGTAGATAGATAGGCTTTTTCCACTGAGGGTGAGATACAAACCAAATGATATGGGTTAAGGATGAAAGGGGAAAAGTTTACGGGGAACTTCTTCACATAGAGAGTGGTAGGAGTGTGGAACGAGCTGCCAACTGAAGTGGTGAATGCAGGCTCCATTTTAACATTTAAGAAGTATTTGGACAGGTGCATGGATGGGCTATGGACTGAGTGCAGGAAGTGGGACGAGGCAGAAAAATGGTTCGGCATGGACTAGAAGAGCCGAAGGGGCCTGTTACTGTGCATTAACGTTCTATGGTTCTCACTGCACCTATAGTCTGCCACCTGAATCAGAATTAGAATTTATTGTCTTGAACAAGTCACGAAATTTAGTGTTTTGTGGCAACATCACAGTGCAAATATACATCTAAACCACCTTACAACAATAAATTAAAAATAGTGCATGTAAAGTAAAGCAGTGTCTTTGCTTCACTGATTATTCAGAAATCTGATGGCAGTGGGGAAGAAGTGTCCTTGTGCCACTAAGGGCTCATCTTTAGGCTCCTCTATAGTAATAGTAGCAGGGTGAAGAGGGCATGGCCTGGGTAGAGGGAGTCTTTGAGGATATAGGTTGCTTTTTTAAAGACACTGTCTCATGTAGATGGCTTCAATGGAGTGAAGTCTGATGCCTCTGATGTCACAGGCCGAGTTAACAACCCTCTATAGTTTATTCTTGTCCTGAGAGTTGGCACCTCCGTACTAAGCAGTGATGCAACCAGCCAGAATGCTCTCCAGTGTACACCTGTAGAAGTTTTTAAAGAGTCTTCGGTGGCGGACCAAATATCCTCAAACTCCTCACAAACAAAGCTGGTGGCGGGCCTTCTTCATGATTGCATCGACATGGAGGCTCCAGGACAGATCCTCGGAGATGTTGACACCCAGGAATTTGAACTTCTTGATCCTCTCCACTACTGAGACCTTGCTGAGGACTGAGTCATGTTCCATTGACTTCCTCCTGAAGTCTACAATCATCTCCTTTGTTTTGCTAATGTTGAGCGCAAGGTTGTTGGTGTAACACCACTCAACAAGCTGACCTAACTCCCTCCTGCACGTCTCCTCATTGCCGTTTATGATTCTGCAGACAACTGTAGCGTCATCGGCAAATTTGTAGATAGCATTGGAATTGTGCCTGGCCACACAGTCATGGGTGTATGAGTAGAGCAGTGGGCTTAGCACGTATCATTGAGGTGCACCTACGTTGATAATCAGTGAGGAGGAGATATTGTTTCCAATTCCTACTGACTGTGATCTTCTGATGATGAATGAAGTCAAGGATCCAGTTGCAGAGGCACAAAGTTTGTAGCTTCTTAATTAACACTAAGGGAATAATGATGTTGAAGGCTGAGTTGTACTCAATAAAGAACAGCTGTATGTATGAGTTCCTATTTTCAAGGTAATCCACAGCTGAGTGGAGAGCCAGCGATATTGCTTCTGCTGTGGAGTGATTATGACAGTAGGCGAAATGCAGTGGGTCCAGTCCTTTACTTGTTTCATGTTAATTCTGGCCATGATCAGCGCCTCAAAGCATTTCATCACAGTAGATGTGAGAGCTACTGGGCAACAGTTATTGGGACAGCTCACTCTGCTCTTCTTGGGAATCAGGAAGATTGATGCCGTTTTGAAGCAGGTGGAAACCTCTGACTGCAGCAATGAGAGGTTGAAAATATCCATGAGCGTTCCAGCTAGTTTGTTGGCGCAGATTTTCAGGACTCTGCCAGGTATGCCATCAGGGCCTGATGCCTTGCAAGAAGAGGATTAACCCTCTTGAATGATGTTCTGATGATGTCCTCAGAGACTTAATCACGCCTTTGCAAGAGTTCTGGTAGGCATTGTTTGTTTCTCCTTCTCAAAGTGGGCATAGGTGTTCAGCTCATTGGTAATGAAGCATCACAGCCATCTATGGTGTTCTTCCTCACTTTGTAGGCTATAACAGCCTGCACTCCCTGCCATAGCTGTTGTTTATCTGTTTCTAGCTTCCTCCGGAATTGCCACTTTGCTTCAGAGATGGCCTTCCACAAATCGTACCTAGACTTCTTGTAGTTATCTAGATCTCCGGCCTTAAACCCCCTTTATCTCGCCCTCAGCAGGTTGCGAATTCTCAGATTCATCCAAGGTTTGGGAACACCCGGTACTGGCGAGTGGGTACACACTCGTCCAAGCAGGTCTTGAAGTCAGTGACACCTGTTGCATACTCATTCCAGTCTATGGATGAGTTCTTGAATGTGTTCCAGATCACCAATTCAAAGTAGTCTGTAGATGCTCCTCCAACTCCCTCAACCATACTTTAGTTGCCATCACCACTGGTGCTGTGGTCCTCAGTCTTTGCTTGAATGTTGGGAGTAGAAATACAGCCAGGTGATCAGACTTACTGAAGTGTGGTCACGGTAGGCATTCTCATGGTGCTGTATCAGTGCTCTTGTGTTGGCTCACATGTCATGTTGGCGGTAGTTTGTCAGTGACTTCTTCAGGTTGGTCTGATTGAAGTCTCCAACAATGACTGCTTTGAGAAGAAGAACCAAACAGTGCCTACTTGAATCCCTTAAAAGGTTGAGGACCCTGTGATATCTGTCTCTGAGGGCGACGTCAAAACATCATTCATAGGGTGAACCCTCGCAAGGCGTCAGGACCTGGCGCCATATCTGGCAGGGTCCTGAAACTCTGCACCAACCAACTATCCGATAATTCACAGACATTTTCAACCTCTCATTGCCAGAGTCAGAGGTTTCCACCTACTACAAAAGGGCATCAATCATCTCTGTACCCAAGAAGAGTAGTGTGAGCTGCCTCAAGGACTACTGCCCAGTAGCACTAATTTCTGTGATGAATGCTTCAAGAGGCTGGTCATGGCCAGAATTTACACATACATAAGCAAAGATCTTGACCCCAAGCAATTCCCCTATCGTCACAATCACTCCACGGCAGTTGCAATATTTCTGGCTCTCCACTCAGCTCTGGATCACCTCGAAAACAGCAATTCATACATACAGCTGCTCTTCAACTATAGCTTAGCCTTCAATACCATTATTCCCTCAGTACTGGTCAAGAAGCTACAAACTCTATGCCTCTGTACTTCTACCCCCATCCCGCAACTGGATCCTTGACTTTCTGATTAGAAGACCACAGTCAGTACAAATTGAAAACAACATCTAATTCTCATTGATCAACACAGACACACCCAAGGATGCGTGCTTATCCCACGACTCTACTCATTATACACCATGACTGTGTGGCCAGGCACAATTCTAATGCCATCTACAAATTTGCTGATGACACCACAGCTATCAGCAATATCACAAACAACAAAAAGGAAGTGTACCGGAGGGAGATAGATCAGCTCGTTGAATGGTGTTACGACAATAACCTTGTGCCCAATGTTAACAAAACCAAGAAGATGATTGTGGACTTCAGAAGGAAGTCAGGTGAACATGATCCAGTCCTCATTGAGGGCTCAGTAGTGGAGAGTGTCAAGAACTTCAAATTCATGGGTGTCAACATCTCCAAGGATCTGTCCTAAGGTGTCTGAGGAGATTTGGTATGACACTGAAGATTCTTGAAAACTTCTACAGGTGTACCATGGAGAGCATTCTGCCTGGTATGGAGGTGCCAACTCTCAGGACAAGAATAAATTACAGAGGGTTGTTAACTCGGCCTGTGACATCAGAGGCACCAGTCTTCACTCCATCGAGGATGTCTATGAGGCGTATCCTAAAAAAAGCAGCCTCTATCCTTAGAGACCCCCACCACCCAGGCCACACCCTCTTCACTCTGCTACCATCAGGAAAAAGGTCGAGGAGCCTAAAGATGAGCACTCAGCGGCACAAGGACAGCTTCTTCCCTGCTACCATCAGATTCCTGAATAATCAATGAAGCAAAGACACTGCCGTACTTTTTGTGCACAACTATTTTTTTTAAATTTATAATAATGCTGTAAGATTGTAACAATATGAATGTTCGCTCTACGATGATGCCGCAAACACTGAATTTCATGACTTATTCATGATAATAAATTCTGATGGCATCAGAATGTGCTGTCTCATGGCTGTTAATCACAGTGTTCCAGTGCCAGCTTGACATTAGCCTAAGAGTGTACACTGTGACCAGGAAGATGGCGGTGAACTCCCTCTGTAGGTAGAATGGGCAGCACTTATTCGCCAGATGTTCCAGGTCAGGGGAGCGGGACTGGGACATAACCATCACATTTGTGTACCATGATGAATTGATGATGACACAAACTTGGTTTTTCCTGATGCCACTGTCCGGTTGACGCAGTGGAGGGTGTAGCCCACGGGCTGTAGCTCCACATCCACATTTAACCATGTTTCTATAAAGCACTCCCTGATGTCTCTCTGATGAAGACTGGCATGGAATTCATCGAGTTTGTTCTCCAAGAATTGTACATTGGCCAGGAGGATGGTAGGGAGCAGAAGCCTCAGGGCCCAGCATCTCAGCTCAACTTGTAGCCCCACTCTGCATCCACGTGCTCGGGTCTTCTTTACGTGGCCCATGAGTTTGCTGCTAGTAATTCCCATAGTGTTTAAATTGTCTACGTGATGTCCACTTAAATCTCCCACAATGTTTAAATGGACTGAGCATCTGCTGTTTGAAATTCCCACAACGTTTAAATGGCCCGATCACTGACTGTTTAAAACTCCTGCTGTGTTGAAATTGCCTGAGCACCGATTGTTTAAAGGTCCTGTGGTCCGACGGAGACTGCCAATTCTTCCAATACCGAGGTATGCTTGCAATTTTAGGATATCCTTATTTACGGATAGGCTTGAGTTTATGGTTCTGAGGTTGAATTTTAATAGTTCTGAACAGGAATATTTAATCATTCCCGTCAGAGCTGCACATAAAGAAGCCCCACTGTAAGACACCATTTTTTTCCTTGCTAACATGGAGATTGATGGTAGTACCTAAATGGCCTTCCCGAAGTTGGTTTCCCGTACTCCTTAGGCTTATGGTGGCGAGTCCGTTGATATTCACGAAAAGCAGAGGGCTGCTAATCCAAACAGTGTCCAGGACTCTGAGCAAGAGATGATGAATCACCTCCTGATCAAAAGATTTATAAAAGGAGTGTTCCACTTGCGTCCTCTGGTACCCAGATATAAAGATATTTTGGACGTAAAGATTGTTTTGGACTATCTGGGGAGGAGTCAGGTGATGGAGTAGTGGCCGGACGGTGAACTCCAGCCCTCTCCAGAAAAGTCGGGAAAAACAAGAGAAAACACAAAGGCACAGAAATAAAAGTTACAGAAAAGTGAGTATAAAGGTGGAAAGAAGATGGCGACAAAAAAAGAAAAGTCGAAAGCAACGGTAAGAAGAGAGGAAGAGAAGACAAAGGAGGAAAAAGGTGAAGGCCTTACCTGTCCGAAGAGGCCCGCTGCGGAGAGAGAAACCCGCTCCCTCAGGTCGGTAAATAATGGACTACAAAAATGGCTCGCAGAGCCGAGCAAAAGTGCGCAACCGCGCATGCGCGAAACTTCGCGCATGCGTGATGCGAATGAAAAAAAACACACCGACGGGAGGGGGGACCAGCTGGGGAGTCGATCTCCACAGCCGGCAACGACAGCTGCAGAACACCTGCAGCAAGAAGAGACCACAGAAGACAATAGAAACAAGAAAGAAGAGGAGGAAAGGGCAACAAAGAAACAACAGATGGTCAACCCAGAGGAAGAAGAAGAGGAAGAGTATGGTGAAATAGAAGAAGAAAAGATAGGCAAGGTAAAGGATATACTTGCTCTTATTAAAGGATACATGGAGTCATTTAAAGAATGGCAAACACAGGAATTTAAGGATTTAAGAAAAAGAATAAACAACACAGAAGAGAAAATAATTAAAATGGAGATGACCTTAACAGAAATGGGAAAGAAAATGGACAAGATGGAAGAGCGGGCAGTAGCAGCAGAAATGGAGGTAGAAGACTTAAAAAAGAAATTGGAGAAATCTAATAAAAAACTAAAGAGACACAAGAACTACTAGCTCAAAAAATAGATACAATGGAAAACCATAACAGAAGAAATAACATAAAGATAGTGGGCCTTAAGGAAGATGAAGAAGGCAAGAATATGAGGGAGTTTATAAAAGAGTGGATCCCTAAGACCCTAGGATGTCCAGAACTACAGCATGAAATGGAAATAGAAAGGGCACATAGAGTATTGGCCTCTAAACCACAACCACAACAAAAACCAAGATCTATTGTAGTAAAATTCCTAAGATATACAACAAGAGAAAAGGTACTGGAGAAGACAATGGAAAAAGTAAGAGAGGGCAACAAACCACTGGAGTATAAAGGGCAAAAAATCTTCATTTATCCAGATATAAGTTTTGAACTCCTAAAGAAGAGAAAAGAGTTCAATACAGCAAAGGCGATTTTATGGAAGAAAGGGTATAAATTTATACTAAAGCATCCAGCGGTATTGAAAATATTTATTCCAGGACAACAAAACAGACTATTCTCGGATCCAGAAGAAGCACGAAAATTTGCAGAACAATTACAAAAATAGACTGAGGGAGGAAGACGGGTAATGAGAGTTAAAATGATCACGACTGATATGTATGTGGGTAAAGACAAAAATAGACTGAGGGATGAAGACGGGTAATGAGAGTAAAAATGATCACGATTGATATGTATGCAGGTAAAGAGGTATAAGAGTGAATAGAGACAATGTGCATACGTGAATGTATCTGTACTTAGAGGAAAATATAGATAGTATAGACAAGAATTAATAAGGGAAGGTAATGGAATAGAGAGAATAAGGAGGGAATTAAAAGAGGGACCTTTGTGACATATGAAAAGTGAAATCTTTTCTGGGGGAGGCGGGGTGGGGGGAAATAGCGGTCACTGCAAAATCAGTTGACGCTTGCGAGTGGATTCGCAAATCCAAATGGAGAGGGGAGATGTGGTTGTCCGACAAGGGATAAAGGACAACTCAGGAGGGGAAGGGGAGATTGGGGATAAATAAGATAGAAATAGGAGAATAAGGAAAATGTTAGATGTTGTAGGAATGTTGTCTTATAAAGAGTTGAAAATAAGAAAACAGAAATGGAAAAGGAAGAAAGGTAATGATGGAAAAACGGAAAGAGAAGATAAACAAAATATAAAAGGGCTACGCTGAACTATATGTCTTTAAATATTAATGGAATACATAACCAAATTAAAAGGAAGAAACTACCAAATTTAAATGAATAAATGTATTCCATTAGAAAAAATAACATATTGGTTAAGAAATAATATTGAAATATTCGAACAAGTATAGGAGCCTTACATTAAATACAATAGCGAAAACCTACCGGGGACAAACATTACCTAAGTTGATGGAAGGAGAAGGAAAGAAAAGAATGGACTCAGTAGAATTTCTGGTGTAATTTTGTTGAATGACAACATTGTCTGACTGGCTTAATGCAACCTAGATTGTATACCTAAAATGGATGAGGGGGGGGGTGGGGAGAAAAAGTCACTGTATATGTGTGAAAAAGAAATAGTGTATATCATGGCTAATGTGATTTATGGTGTGAAAAATAAAAAAATTTATTAAAAAAAAAAAAAAAAAGATTGTTTTGGACTATCTAAGACTACCGTCATCAACTTCCAGTTTGGATTTACGTAGCCTATCCCATAAATTGATAATGCTGGTGCCCTTGACATCGGCCCAGAGGGTACAAACTTTGTCTCACATTTATATGGACTACATCCATTGGGAGGAGGACTGTGTAAGCAAAGTTATAGGTATTTTGAAACATAACAGGCAAGGGAGAATTGGGACAGAATTTTCATTGTATGCATACGGGGAAGATGAAAGATTATGTGTATTGGATTGTTTAAAGAGATACGTTGTATGTTCAAAACATATTAGACTAAATGAGAAATACCTCTTTATATGTTTTAAGAAACCGCATCAGCGGGCTACCCCCCAGACATTGGCCAGATGGCTGCAGGTCATGAGAGTGGCTGGAGTAGATATTTCTCAGTTTGGGTCCCATTCAACTAGAGCGCCAGCAACCTCAGCAGTCAAAAAGGCTGAGGTCTCTATATGGGATATCCTTCGCCAGGCGGGATGGAGCAATGAGAGAAACTTTAATAGATTCTACAATAAACCTTTAAACTCAAAGGGGCTGAGTTTCATGGCTTTCATCCTACACGCGGCAGATTGAACAAGACCGCAGGAAAGGGACCCATTGACCTGATTTTGGTCTGTTGGACCACCCGAAGGGGATGAGCCACTGAGCTACAAACTCTCACATTGGCGAACCAATGTACATTGCAAAGAATAATGAAGAGTTAAACAAGCACTTACCTGTGCGAAGTTTGATGATTATTATTCGAGCAATGGGAGTTGGTGAGTCAATGTGCCCATTTCTCCCTCCCCTCTTTTTTCTTGTTTATGGATAAGGATGTTTTGGTTGCAATAAACATGTTCAGTCACAGGTTCGTGTTATGGTTGGTTCATTTAATTTAGTGCATTTAAATTCAGTGGCTTCTCCCTTCTGGACTGTAAAGGAATGGCTGTGCATGCGCGAACGGGATCTCACGTTGACTCAACAACTCCCGTTGCTCGAATAATAATCATCAAACTTCACACAAGTGCTCATTTAACTCTTCATAAAAGCTTAGCACTAGCCAAATGCCATGGTGATTTTTTCCCTATAATGTATATGTGTAAAACCAATTGGATATTAAACCTGAATCCCTCTCCTTTTCTGTTTTTCCTCTGATTAATCAATTAGATTGTTAGAAATATGAACTTATTTTCATGGAGTTTGTTTAGTCTTTTCATAATTATTAAGCAGTCTGCCGTACAATTTGATTCCTTTACCTGATAGGCCTTTCTTATCAATGATATTTTCTGCAGCTTTGGCAACAGCCTCTTGCAAGGTTTCATTTCCAACCCGATTCATTCTGCGGGAGTTCAGAGCATGTTTCTGCTTGACAGTACCAAAGGCCTCTATGAGGGAGTCTACCTGGAAAGCAGCAGGTAAATTGCTGATTAACTACTTTCTATTCAGACTTACTCTGGCTATAATTAAACTAAAATTGAATCGTTTTAATATTTTAATTCCCAATTGTTCAAGCTGTTGATAGCATGACTTCATAATCTTCAAGCTTTCACTTACTCCCATTTGCTTGCAATAAGTTGAAATAAATTTCATTGAATTTGCTTGTCTCATGAACATTGACAGCTAGGTGGGAAAGAAAAGTGGATGAAAGGCACTTGAACACTGCCTCCTACTTTATTAAGGTATTGAGATAACCCCACATATTTAACTGAAGGGTACTGTAAGATTTAGATATAGGCCAATTCTACTCATGCAGCAAGCCAGACTGTAAATAGTCCAGAGTGGGAGTCGTGATGAGCTATAAAATGGCTGTACCATTATTTAATTCACAATGACTCGAGGTCACTGTATCTCAGTTACAAAGCAATATTCATTGAAGTATGAGAGGGAAAAAAATAAGTTCTGATGAAGGATTCCAGATCTGAAACATTAACTGCTTGCTTTTCCACAAATGTTAGCTTACCTGCTGAGTTTTGGCAGCAGTTTTATATTTATGACAGTAAAAACACCTTTGACCCATGAACAGTGCTTGGTTGGATGAAAAGGTTAGGGTTAGGGTTAAGGGTTAGGCCAATGGTGGAAATGAGAGGAAAAACGCAACTTTTTCCAAACACATTTAAATGTCAAGTATAGTCAGTACATGCACCCCTTCATATTCACTTAACTCTGTAGTCATGACATTAAATTGTATATGACTAACTACATTTTTGACTTAATTACCTTGCCATACACTTCTATCAAACACCTAAGGGATTTTAACTCTCAATCTGACAATAATCAGACTTTTAATTGTGTGTCTATGATCGAGAATCTTACCCTTAGTTCACTTTCCTTCCTCCATTTCTCCATACCAATCACATAGATTGATAAATAAAAATATGGATGAAAGCACCAGCAAGTGTGTCATTTTTAAACAGAACAAAATATTCAATAAGTGTGACAAGTTGGAATTAGAACTAATGAATTAAATGGTCGTTTTCACTTAAATCAATTGCCTTCTCATAAGGACTTTCAGGCTGTAAACCTTCATATTGGATAAATATAATGGATGATGTGGCAAACAGCTGAGCACAGTTTTATCTCTTATCTGTGCCAAATTAGTTAATTTCAGCAAGGCTGGAGTGAGAAATTATCTACACCAATACTGGAAATGACAGTGCTTTAGTGTGAAGAAGGCATGAATGGGCAAATAAAATAGCTTCTTAGGCAAGGTTGCAGATGGATGTTATTCCTTATTATGGTCTAGGCTGAATATGCTCCAGTATGTTCAATACTGACAAAATTGAGGACAAATATCAAAGTGGATCTCCTCGCCAGCAGTTGTGAGTACCCTGTACTAGGGGAAGGGAGGACTGAGCCTCAACCAGGCAGCAGTGAAATGTCTGACTTTGGACTCTGGAAGATGAAGCAGAAGTGAAAGGAAGGTACTGGTGCAGAGGGCAGAATCAATTGTTTAAATATAGAATTAGTTGTTTTCAGGAAGAGACACAATAACTGCAATCTTGAGCAAACAATGAGAAACTGAAGAGACTCAGCAGATCAGGTAACACCTAAAGAGTGGAACCAGATTGGAATGAGGGTTATCTAAATTTGGAAAATTCAATTTTGTGTCACTTGTAGTTAGGATTTCACATGACAGTGCTGCATTTTATTAATAGAATATGGGTCGCACTAGTAAAACTAGGTAGTTGCACCGAGGTAGTAGTGTTGATGGCCCTCCTGGAAATACTGCAATGTGAAGTTTACAATTTTGGGAAGTGCTGATAAACCAGCCCTGGAAACCAGCTGCAGTTACTAGCCACAGATAATTTAGTGCCGTTATTGTCAAGTGCAAGACAAAAGAATATTTACTTTATCTCGATAAGAGGCTTGTTTTTCATTGGTATCTTCTTCTGCCACAGAGTCACCTGAGGAGAAAACACAATGTTCTTTCTCAATGAACATCTTGGCACTTGAAGTTGTTGGTCTATCAGTACACGTGTTCACAAATGGCATCATGGGTAATTGTGCTCAGGTTGGTCATGCATGCAGCCAAAGATAAACAGAAGTTTGATTATATGATCACTTGTTGCAATTACCCTCTTTACAAAATTTTATTTACTCCTGATCCTCAGCACCTCAATTTAAAATCTGTATGTGTGTATCAGTATGTCCAATATCATAGCCTTCTCTATCATCGTGACCTCTTTGAGCAACGATAATGTCCAATGTTATATTCTGCATTCCTCACTTCACCAACTTCCTCACTTTTCCATATTATCATCATTCAAGCTAGCCTCTAATATCCTGGAATTCCTTCCATAACTTCCCTTTCTCCCTTCTCCTATTGTGTCAGAGGATTACTCGGGAAGCAAATTAAATCTCGAAATACCAACCATCTTCTTAAGCCCTTCCTTGTTGCTTCCAACAAGGGCAAGGAATTTCAGGTTTTTTTCTTTAAAATAATAAAGACTAACATCACCCTTCCAACTGTTCCTTCAAGATTTATCTTCCCAACTATTCAAAGCCAGGAGCCAATGCTCTGCTTTAGCTTCATTAGAAATCCACCATTTACACACCTGCACCAGACTCACTAAACTGCCAACTGCCCAATTTCTATTCCTGGCCTACATGCTGTTGATAATAATTTTATTTCTGCTAGTACAATTTCCCTCTCCTTTGAATCTGCTGTAACATCCTTCTTCTTCACAATCATATTTTAACTTTGGCAGCCAGCCAATATTACCTCCTCTCAATATTTTTAAAAGGACTGTCAGCTGCCAAATCCACACCTAACTTTCCCTGCTTCTTCAATCAGAATTCCACCTGTCCTATACAGCTAAAATCAGCTACAAATTGCATGGAGTAAACCACCTCTTCATCTCCTCGAACACTCCACTTTTAGAATGTCAACAAAAACTCGCCTCTGATTATCCTCCAAGGCTTTCTTTAACAAGCAGCTCCACCCCTTCCACTGGACCTGGTCACTTATCTCATTTACTGTCCAATTTTAACCAAAGATCCTTGTGTGAAGTGCCCTGGAACCCCGCTACAGTAATTAGAGATGTCCAAAGATCCTTCACATAAGAAAAGGGATTTGTATCAACACAAAAAAAATGCTACACATATTGAAAAACTGAAATAAAGATGTTTGGATGGAACCTCACTAAAGAAAAGCCATCCTCCTGAAAGGTTAATTGTTTCTCTGTACAGATGCCGCCTGGCCTGATTAATTTTAGCAATTATTTTCCCATTATATTTCCATAAATAATTTTGAAAACAGAATCATCAAAAACCTTACCAGGAAAGAAAGGCTGCATGTTAAACAGCTGAGCATTGTGCACTTCCATTTTTCCAGTACTTATATTTTCTACACCAACAAAGTACCTGAATGGAACAGAAACGTTTTCACTTATTTAAAACTTTTTAGCTACTTGTATATACTACCCTATAATGATTTCAGTTTTTTAATTTTTTACATGAATAATATATGAATGCAAACACTTCCTCAATGCTATAATCATAGTTATTCAGCCCACCATGCCCATGTCAACCATCAAGCACCCATCTATATCCAATTTATCAGCACTTTGGCCATAGCCTTCGTTTAACTCTCTTTAATAGGAAAATTATTGAAATAAATTTGTGAAAGATAAACAGTGGGTTTATGTTTCAGGTCCAGGACCATTCCAGTTAATTTGTATCAGCTGTTTTAATCATAGCCTCATGCAAAATCATCACTACTCCATTGAACTGGGATCACACTGTTCAACCAATTCCCAAGTCAGAGAAATTTTCTTACTTGCATAATGAGTTACACTTGAGAGCACTCAGTCCAAAATTATTTCCAATATATGTCATTCTGTCCGTCTCAGCAGACTACATGGGAATGAAAAGACAAATCATCTGAACAAAGGCTTGAGAAATTTAAAGAACTGTATTAATGGTGTTTAGAGAAGTTAGAGTCTACTGTAATTATTCAGTACGCCACTTTTAATTATGACAACACGCTATGAAAGCAGAAAAGTGTACATTATCATTCATTACAAAGTGCGCCCATCACTAATTCTTACCAAAATCAGCTGATTCTTCTTCCGGGGATTATTTTTATTTATATTTTTATGCAATCGAAATTCCACATTTTCTGAATTTGTGAGCTTTCCATTGGAAAACTGAACTGCAAAAGAACATTTCAGGAATTAAACCAGAGGGCCAGATGTTAAACATGAGCATAAATGGTCTTAATATATGTTACTAGGTAAGTTTCTGTGAACTAATAGCTACTGTATTTTTTTTAAGATAGAGCTCAGTATATATTTTTTAATATGTTCTTGTGTTGAGGGCATTGCCAGCAAAACAAAATTTGCCCTAATCTGTCTTGAGTGGACAAGACCATTTGGTCATCATTGTGATCAGGACTGGAGTCAAGTGTACACCAGAATGAGTAGAGGTGGTAGATCCCTTTTACCAAAATATAGTTATTAAAGTATTTTGAATGATAACTTTGATATTTTAATTTGTGTTGGTTCAAAGTTACTTCAGCTGAAATTAAATTGCACAATTCGCTTTGGTGAGATTTGGATGCCATGTCTGTGGGGCTCTCATCTGGTTCGAGAAGCACAAATATAATTCACAGCATTTTTCAAAACAAATTTTAAAATTGAACCCTTTGAGAAATGCAGAAAATAACATAACATATCAACATTTTACACAATTCAAGAAATTAGAATTAACCAATTCATATTTAAAATTAAATAGCATATTTACATACTTTTACCAAACATCTAGTTTAATTAGTACTATGCCCCAGTTTCATCCACCTCACTATCCTTCAGAATCTACTCTAAGTCATTGCTGTTCCGGTCCAAGTTACCTTTTTCATTTCTAAAAGGATCTTAAACAGTAATATCACATGCAAACAATGAGAAACTGGTGGAAATGGCCAGACAATGTTTCAGGTTGGGATCACTAGTGGTAGAGGCTGGTACAATAGGACATTTAAGACTCTTGGACAAGCACAAGGCACATGGGTACAAGAAAAAGAGGGTTATGGATGTGAGGTAGGAAAAATTTCATTTGTTGAGTAGATTTATAAAGATCAGCACGACATCGTGGGTCAAAGAGCCTGCACTGTGTTGCAATTTTCTACGTAGTACAAATCTATCAAGGGGGAAAAAAAAGAGGCAGATATCTCCACACAGCCCAACTCCACATCCCAAACATGCTGTTCTTCATCAACCTAAATTTCATTATCAAACCCACAAAGGGAGGCACAGTTGTGGTATGGGGTATGGACCTCTATACTGCAGAGAATCCCTCCGTCAACTCCCAATTATTTCCTCATAATTGATCCCCAGACCAGGACCCTACTCAAGATTCAAGATTCCTTTAATGTCATGTAATAGTACAGATCACGTTGAATGAAATTGCCTTCTGCCTGTCGTAAGGCAGACAAATAAAAAGAGGTGCCATTAGTGTCACCTGGCGCCACTTACAGTATAAGTGAAAGAGAAGCAAAAGAGAGTCCTTCCAGTCACTGAGTGTCTGTGGATTCACCTCCAGTGTTGCCACAACTCCTGCAGACACACAGTCTCCTGTTTGATCCATTGGCAACCTGAGCTCCAGATCCAATCCTATCAGGAAGTCTTCAGAGCCAGAAGCCCTTCGGGAACCCTTTTTGCCATCAGTGTCCTCTCGAATCCTAGCTCCAGTACCTGGTTCCCATGAGCCAGTCTCCAGCAGTTCACAGCCCATGTGAGTCCCCTAACCAAGTTGGCCGCAGCCTGTGTGGGTCTCTCAGCTTCTGAGACCATCGCAGGTCCCGGCCATGGTCAGTGTCCTGCATGGTGTCTCCTTTGCTTCTCCTTCTCAATGGTGGGTGTTCTCCTTGTTTCTGTTGCTCTGCGCTGCTCTGCTGCTCCCCCGAAGACTACAACCCCTTGAGGCTGCTGCCAAGCACAGATGCCACCATCTGGAGCGCAGACCCATAGTTGCAGGATTTTAGTTTAAAAATACCGTTGTCTCCTCTAACTGGCTGTTTAATGCCTGTACGGATCCTTTGAAGCAGTGCTGTGTCTCCGCTCTCCCAGGTCCACACAAGCACCATCATGAAATTATCATTTCCCTGACTATCACAGTCCTTATTGTTACAGAGTCCAGAGGATCCCAAAAACCAGCAGCAATAGATATGCACCACAACAAAAGTTCTGAAACAAAAGTTGTTTTTAATTATAATTGAACAAGAAAACAGAATTGAACTTTAACTTATTACTTAACCCCCCCTCTAACACTAAGTGTAGGTGTGTGTAATGTATATTTAAGATTAGAAAAGTTCTTTGGATTACAGTCCAATCTCACTGGTTGCAAGCAATTCATGTACTGTGCGCAGAAGTTAGCATTAACAAAGTTCACCAGTCGAGGGGAGTCACGTGATGGAGTAGTGGCCGGACGGTGAACTCCAGCCCTCTCCAGAAAAGTCGGAAAAAACAAGAGAAAACACAAAGGCACAGAAATAAAAGTTACAGAAAAGTGAGTATAAAGGTGGAAAGAAGATGGCGACAAAAAAAGAAAAATCGAAAGCAACGGCAAGAAGAGAGGAAGAGAAGACAAAGGAGGAAAAAGGTGAAGGCCTTACCTGTCCGAAGAGGCCTGCTGCGGAGAGAGAAACCCGCTCCCTCAGGTCGGTAAATAATGGACTACAAAAATGGCTCGCTGAGCCGAGCAAAAGTGCGTGATGCGAATGAAAAAAAACACACCGACGGGAGGGGGGACCAGCTGGGGAGTCGATCTCCACAGCCGGCAACGACAGCTGCAGAACACCTGCAGCAAGAAGAGACCACAGAAGACAATAGAAACAAGAAAGAAGAGGAGGAAAGGGCAACAAAGAAACAACAGATGGTCAACCCAGAGGAAGAAGAAGAGGAAGAGTATGGTGAAATAGAAGAAGAAAAGATAGGCA
Organism: Narcine bancroftii; assembly: GCF_036971445.1. Lineage (NCBI taxonomy): Eukaryota > Metazoa > Chordata > Chondrichthyes > Torpediniformes > Narcinidae > Narcine > Narcine bancroftii. The sequence goes on from NC_091469.1 coordinate 46,858,158, forward strand.
AGGTAAAGGATATACTTGCTCTTATTAAAGGATACATGGAGTCATTTAAAGAATGGCAAACACAGGAATTTAAGGATTTAAGAAAAAGAATAAACAACACAGAAGAGAAAATAATTAAAATGGAGATGACCTTAACAGAAATGGGAAAGAAAATGGACAAGATGGAAGAGCGGGCAGTAGCAGCAGAAATGGAGGTAGAAGACTTAAAAAAGAAATTGGAGAAATCTAATAAAAAACTAAAGAGACACAAGAACTACTAGCTCAAAAAATAGATACAATGGAAAACCATAACAGAAGAAATAACATAAAGATAGTGGGCCTTAAGGAAGATGAAGAAGGCAAGAATATGAGGGAGTTTATAAAAGAGTGGATCCCTAAGACCCTAGGATGTCCAGAACTACAGCATGAAATGGAAATAGAAAGGGCACATAGAGTATTGGCCTCTAAACCACAACCACAACAAAAACCAAGATCTATTGTAGTAAAATTCCTAAGATATACTACAAGAGAAAAGGTACTGGAGAAGACAATGGAAAAAGTAAGAGAGGGCAACAAACCACTGGAGTATAAAGGGCAAAAAATCTTCATTTACCCAGATATAAGTTTTGAACTCCTAAAGAAGAGAAAAGAGTTCAATACAGCAAAGGCGATTTTATGGAAGAAAGGGTATAAATTTATACTAAAGCATCCAGCGGTATTGAAAATATTTATTCCAGGACAACAAAACAGACTATTCTCGGATCCAGAAGAAGCACAAAAATTTGCAGAACAATTACAAAAATAGACTGAGGGAGGAAGACGGGTAATGAGAGTTAAAATGATCACGATTGATATGTATGTGGGTAAAGACAAAAATAGACTGAGGGATGAAGACGGGTAATGAGAGTAAAAATGATCACGATTGATATGTATGCGGGTAAAGAGGTATAAGAGTGAATAGAGACAATGAGCATACATGAATGTATCTGTACTTAGAGGAAAATATAGATAGTATAGACAAGAATTAATAAGGGAAGGTAATGGAATAGAGAGAATAAGGAGGGAATTAAAAGAGTGACCTTGGTGACATATGAAAAGTGAAATCTTTTCTGGGGGAGGCGGGGTGGGGGGAAATAGCGGTCACTGCAAAATCAGTTGACGCTTGCGAGTGGATTCGCAAATCCAAATGGAGAGGGGAGATGTGGTTGTCCGACAAGGGATAAAGGACAACTCAGGAGGGGAAGGGGAGATTGGGGATAAATAAGATAGAAATAGGAGAATAAGGAAAATGTTAGATGTTGTAGGAATGTTGTCTTATAAAGAGTTGAAAATAAGAAAACAGAAATGGAAAAGGAGGAAAGGTAATGATGGAAAAACGGAAAGAGAAGATAAACAAAATATAAAAGGGCTACGCTGAACTATATGTCTTTAAATATTAATGGAATACATAACCAAATTAAAAGGAAGAAACTACCAAATTTAAATGAATAAATGTATTCCATTAAAAAAAATAACATATTGGTTAAGAAATAAGATTGAAATATTCGAACAAGTATAGGAGCCTTACATTAAATACAATAGCGAAAACCTACCGGGGACAAACAGTACCTAAGTTGATGGAAGGAGAAGGAAAGAAAAGAATGGACTCAGTAGAATTCCTGGTGTAATTTTGTTGAATGACAACATTGTCTGACTGGCTTAATGCAACCTAGATTGTATACCTAAAATGGATGAGAGGGGGGGGTGGGGGGGTGGTTTGGGAGGAAAGGGGGGGGGGAGAAAAAGTCACTGTATATGTGTGAAAAAGAAATAGTGTATATCATGGCTAATGTGATTTATGGTGTGAAAAATAAAAAAATTTAAAAAAAAACAAAGTTCACCAGTCTTTGGTACTTAACAGGCAAATGATTACCACTCAGGAGGGTTCTTGCTGTATTTCACAGAGATTCCTTTCCCAGGACATCCACAACTGATTCCTTCTCAATCAATCTTGCTGATGAAACTTGCCCCTTTCAGGGTTCTCCAGATGATCCTCTTTCTCTCTGGTCACTAGTCTTCTCCTTTGACCAGACAGCCTTCCAAAGTTTGCCAGCTTGTCCTTCTTGAACTAATTTCTGTCTCCTCTCTCTCTGTTTCACACCCTCCCTCTCTGAGAGCAAAACAGCTCTCCTCTGCCTGCAAAGATCACATGCTCTCCTAGGAAAGCTGCTGAAGATACTTTGTTGCCTTCTGCAAAAAGCATTCTGCAAAAGTCCTGCAAATATTCTATTTTAAAATGTGTGTGTGCAAGCTGCTCTAACAATTCCTCCCAAACCACCTCTAAATACTCTGTCACATTATCACTTCAGGTGAACTTTTCTCCACTGACTCTAACCCAATAGTTTGCCAACCCCCCACAACACCCCGAATCTCCTGCCCAAAATTCACAAACAGAACTGCCCTACCAGAACTACTCCTCCACAGGGTCCTACTGCCTGATCATAACTTTGATAGTCCTGTAGTGATTTAAATGGGGCCAGCGTGTTTGTTTTTTATAAAAACAATTAGAGAACCCATGCAGTCCATGCCCAAGATAATGGCGTCAATGCTTGGCAGCCCAGGTTGTGTGCTTCTGGGGAGTAGCAGACCAGAAAAGAGCACCAGAGTGGAAGATCATCTTCTGCTGAGGAGAAGGTTCAGAGAGGACCCTGCAGAGTAGAAGAGCACAGCAAAGGACCAGCAAGTAGCTCAATAGCTGAAGGATTCACACAAGGCTACAGGCTGCTTGTGGAGAATGGCACATGAGAACCAAGTATTAGGGCTGGGATGCATAAGGATGCCTATGGTGAATGGGGATCTCGAAGGATTTCTCGTGCAACAGCTTTCAGATCATGCCAATGGTTGGAACTAGGGGCCAAGGAGGGTGACTTAGAAGCCTGAAGCTCGGGTTCACCACTAAACCGGACAGAAGGCCATGTGGCTACAGAAGTTACAGGAGCACAAGAGGCAGAGCTATTGGAGAGGTGATGGGATTCACGGGCATTCAATGCCTCTGACAGGACTTGCTTTTGCTTCCCTTTCTCTTCTAGTAGGGGCACTGAACTAGTGTCACCTCTGTGTAAATTTATGGGCAAACAAAAGCTAACAAATGTTGGGTACATGATAATAAAGGAATCTTGAATTCCAATTCTCTAGCTCTCACCACCTTAACTTCAACATGGATGTGAAATCCTTCTCTCATCCATTCCCCATCAGGAAGGCCTCGGAGAGCTCCACTTCTATTGTGAATACAGAGCCATTCAGTTTCCCCTCAACTAATAATCTCTTGTGTTTGGCAGAACTTGATTTTGTCTTTAACAACTTTGTTTTCTCTCCCCAGCTTCTCCTTTTATTCCCCCTTGATATACATGATATCACGCCTTCCTACTTTATTCTCAATAAAGAATCCCATTATAAAACAACAATTGATCATCTCTCTTCATCTCACTTCCTGACCTGATGAGTCCCTCCAGCTTCTTAGTTAAAGATTCCAGCATCTGTACATTTTGTTTCTCTCTATCTTATAATCAGAATCTATTGTCCTGAACACGGGTCACAAAATTCATTTTGCAGCACCTTTTATTGTGAATTATAGGAACAAAAATCGCTATAAATTACATTCAAAACAAAATATAAATTAGTGCAAAAGAAAAGTGAGGTTGTGTCTGTGATTCACTGTCCATTCAGAAATCTGATGGCAGAGTGGAAGAAACTGTTTTTGTACCTTTGGGCGTACCTGTTCAGGCTCCTGTATCCCCTTCCTGATGGTAGCAGTGAAAAAAGAACATGGCCTGGGTAGTGAGAGTCCTTGAGGATAGAGGCTGCTTTGAGACAGCGCCTCTTGGATGGAGTGAAGGTTATAACCCTCTGTAGCCTGTTTCTGTTCTGTGCATTGGCACCTCCATACCAGGCAATGATGCAACCAGTCAGTGTTCTCCATGGTACACTTGAGGAAATTTGCAAGCATCTTCGGTGACATACCAAATCACCTCAAACTCCTCACAAAGTATAGCCACTATCGAACCTTCTTCACGACAGCTTTGGCGTGACTCCCCAGGATAGATCTTCAGAGAAGTTGACACCCAGAAATTTGAAGTTCTTTCCCATTTACATTGCAGACCCCCTCGATGGGTTCTCCTGGATTCCCCTTCCTGAAGACCACAATCAGTTCCTTAGTTTTGCTATATTGAGTGCAAGGTTATTGTTGTGACAACCCTCAACTAGCTGATCTATCGCACTCCTGTACACTTCCTTTTTGCCATCTGTGATTCTTCCAATGACTGTGGAGTCACTGGCAAATTAATAGATGGCATTTGAATTGAGTGTAGAGAGAGGAGAACAGTGGGCTAAGCACGCACCTTTGAGGTGTACCTGTGTTGTCAGGGAGGAAACATTGTTACCGATTTGCAATAACTGTGGTCTTCTGATAAGAAAGTCAAGGATCCCATTGCAGAGAACAAGGTTTTGAAGCTTGATGATCAGTACTGAGGATATGATGATGTTGAAAGCTGAGCTGTAGTTGATGAAAAGCAACCTGATATACATGATGTACAGGGCGAGTGGAGAGCAGTGGGAATGCATCGGCTGTGGAGCTATTGCGGCAGTAGGCAAATTACGTGGGTCCTGGTCTTTACTTAAATATCATTTAATTCTGGGCATGACGAACTTCTCAAAGCATTTCATCGTAGTAGATGTGAGCGCTACTGGACAAAAATCACTGAGGCAGCTCACTCTGTTCTTCTTGGGCACCAGTATAATTGATGTGCTTTTTGAAGAAGGTGGGAACTTCAGACTGCAGCAGAGATTGAAAATATCTGTGAACACCAGATACGCCATCAGGGCCTAATGCAAAGATTCACCCTCTTGAAGGATGTTCTGACTTTGGCATCAGAGACATATCACAGGGTCGCCAGCTTCTGCAGGGATTCTCATTGATACTGTTAAATACTCTTTTTCAAAGCGAGCACAAAAGGTGTTCAGTTCATCAGGGAGTGAAGCAACACAGATTGTTATGATGTTAGGCTTCGCCTTGTAGGATATAATGGCCTGAAAACCCTGCCATAGCTGACGAGTATTGCCTCTTTGGGGTTAAGATAGCCTTCCATAGGTTGTACCTGGACTTCCTATAGAAATCTGGATCATGGTCTTAAACCCCATCGACCTCACCCTCAACAGGTTGCAAATCCTTTGATTCATCCACGTCTTTTGGTAGGGGTTCAAAGATACCTCAGCGGTGACAGCTTAACACCGAGTGAAGAAGCCGTTACCCATTCCGCCAGACCTAGTCCTGATGCTCTTGAATCTCTTTCGCGATGCAAGTGGGTCAGAGATTACAGGGTAGAATGGTAGAAATGCTCAACAAGGCTTGGGTGCTCTGTGTGTAACGCTCCAGGTAATTATCATAAACAGATGGGAGGGAGACTCCAATGATCTCGTCTAACACGTTTATTACACGTGAGCGATGGAATACTGTATCTGCCTCCAAAAACTGTCTAGCACATAGAAGTATGCAATTGTTATGATCAATTATGAGGCCCCACTTTCAACCTCTGCCGTCACCATGCCATGATCTCGTTGAATGGCGGAGCAGGCTCGAAGGGTCGAATGACCTACTCCTGCTCCTATCTTCTATGTTTCTAAGTCTCGGATTGGACTAATTAATCATGAAAGACTAGCTGCAAGTCCACGGCTTTCACTCTCTCCCTGCCGACCCATTCCCTCTCCTCCTTCTACCCCACCCACGCTCCACTCTCCCCACTGCCACGCTCCGACCCCTCCATTCAGAACCTACCGAGAGTGGCCCACTCCTTCGGTTCCTCCTCCGCGCTCTCCCGGTACTTCCACACTACCTGCGCCGCCATGGCTGAAAATGCCGTCTCCCCCAGAACACAACGAGCCTCCCACAACACTGCCATCTACCGGCACGGCGTCTGCCCCGTCGCCTGCAGCGACACCACCCCCAGCGATCACCCACCTCGCAGCCATCCAGTCAGTCGGGTGTTATCCGCATTGCTCGGCTGAGGCGACAGTGGACGATGTAATGCGGCTCAACCCAAATTTCACCTTCAGCCTCCCAGTACGTTGGAACATCGCAGTCTCGAATGTAAAATTGGAGAAGCAAACAGAACAGGTCAGGTAGCTTTTGACCTCCTGTTTGCAACAAAACTATCTGCTGGACGACCCAGCGGGACAAGCAGGAGATTTTGCGTTGGAACCCATCATGCTGCTGATCTCCTCCAGCAGGTTGTTTTGCTCCAGATTCCAGCATCGGTAACCTTCTGAGTCTCCAAATGTTTCAGCATTTTCCGATTTTTATTTTAGATTTCCAGAATTTTTATTTTCAGACATATTATTATTCGCCTCCACTTCAGTCATCAGGAAATGACAAATTCCACAGGACCCAAACATCAACTAGGATGTAAGAAAAATAGAGGTTTATGTGTGTGAGGTAGGGAAATTAGATTGTTGTGGAATAGATGGGCACAGCATCGTGGGTCGAAGGGACTGGACTGTTGTAATGTTCTATTGTATACGAAGAGCAATAGTTCAGAGCTACCTGTGCAGTAAAGAATGCCATTCCAACACAGTTACCACATTTAACCTCTACCTTAACCTGCAAATTTATTATGCAGATGTTTGGAGTTGTATTCCATTTGAGAAAATTACTTAAAATTTCAGAGATAAATATCATACATTTTGTGAAATTTGGAACCCATCTTTCCAAACTGTTGGTATCAAAATTTAAATTAATCTCAAACATTCCCTTTCTCCTATAGGTCAATCGGAATATATACACACACATATAAGTTTAAAAGTATTGGAAAGTGAAGTGCTCCTGTTGTGGTTTTCTTGTTCCTTCTTATTTTAGTTTGTTGAGGGGAGGTGGTCGGAAGAGGGAATTTAGAGGTAGTTTTTCTCTTTTTTTCCTTTTTTGTGTAAAATACCATGTGTATTTAGATTAAGTTTGAAATATTGTGATGTTTGTTGTGGTTTTATATTAAATAAAATTATTTTTTAAATCCTGGAAATTTATTACTGTCCTTCATCGTTAGAGTATCTACATCCTAGAGCTCAACCCACAGGTGCTGTGGGAAAATCTTTAACAAAAGACTCAGCCGTCTTCACGTGGACAGGGAAGACTGATCAATAAATGCTGACCTTGCCAACACCCAAAAACCAAAATAAAGATTAATTGAAAAATCAAGAATGAGATGACATTTTTTGGACAATAGGGTAGACAAGAGTTATGGAGATTATTGTTTATTGTCAAGTATATGGAGATAGTGAAAAACATTGTTTTGTCTGCTGCCCAGGCAGTCGACCTATACATAGTACAACAGATAAGAACATAAGAAATAGGAGCAGGAGTAGACCATCCGGCCCGTCAAACCCGTTCTGCCATTCAATAAGATCATAGCTGATCTGATCATTGATTCAACTCCACCTACCTGCCTTTTCCCCATATCCCTTAATTCCTTTTTTTATGTAAAATCTAACTAAACCTTAAATATGTTTAATGAAGTAGTCTCAACTGCTTCCCTAGGCAGAGAATTCCAGATTCCTTACTCACTGCGAAAAAGTTTTTCCCCATCTCAGGCTTAAATCTACTCCCCTGATTCTTGAGCGTGTGTCCCCTAGTTCTGGTCTCACCTACTAGTGAAAACAATTTTCCTGCCTCTATCTTATCTATCCCTTTCATAATTTTATATTTCTATAAAATCTCTCATTCTTCTGAATTCGAATGAGGATAATCCCAGATGATTTAGTCTCGCCTCGTGGGTCAATCTCCTCATCTTCAGGATCAACCTGGTGAACCTCCTCTGGACTGCCTCCAAGGCCAGTAGATCCTTCCTCAAGTATGGAGATCAGAACTGCACACAGTACTCCAGGTGCAGCCTCACCAGTATCTTGTATAGTTTCAGCATGACCTCCCTGTTTTTGAATTCAAGATCAAAGCAAAAGTGCAGGTGACAATGTTACAAATAAACAAAAATATTGGATATAGGGTCACCCAATCTGCATTTGGTTTCCCCAGTGTACAGGAAGCCACATTGTTAGCATTCAAATACATTAAACTAAGCAGGCTCAGGACTGGTCAGTACTTGGAGGGGAGATAGCCTAGGAACACCAGGTGCTCTAGGTTTCTGTGAGAGGTGCTTGTCTTTTTTTTTTAATGAGAGGTGCTTGTCAAAGTGGTGACTCTCTGTCTCCCTTATGGTAGGCAAAAATTAAAGAATTTCATGCATGTTACATTCTAAATGTAGTATTATGTGACAATAATGGAACCTTTAACATTTCTCATGTTAATTTTCAATTTTCTTCATGGCCTCACCTGTCCTTATCTCAACAATGTTCTCCAGTACTATAAATTTCTTGGTTATCTTTTTTTTTTACACTGGCCTCTGGATCACTTCAGTATCACTTCGCTATCAAGAGTTCTCTCCCTAAACCTCCATAACTACCTTTCTTTCATTCTTTGAGATGTTTTTTAAAGTCTACTTTTTGACCACACTTAATATGTACCTCTGAAAATCTTGTTTAATGACAATACTGTGAAGTGCCTGATATATTTTACCAAGTTATATAAAATGAAAGTTGTTGGTTGTACAGGCTTATATTTTAAGTGCTCATTTTACAAGCCTTCACCGTTGCATAAAAACAACTCTTTGCTTCACTGATACTGTCTAACTTCTGGACTGACCCATAAATAACTGTATGTGACTATCTTCACCAAGGTAGGGGTTCAGACTGGGATCTTTTTTGGAGAACATATGACCTGTAAAAAAGGGATAGATTACATGAAGTCTAGAAGGACCAAAATCCCTGTGGGAGAGTTGAAAATAGATTGGAAGATGGATTGGGAACCAGTGTTGGGTCAGATGATGGAGAAGTAAGGCAAAAGGTAGATGTGATGAAAAGAGAATCTGGGAAGGATAGGCAGTGAAAAGGGTATAATTACAGGCAGTTAGATGGGTTGAAATGTGTTTGATTCAATGTGAAAAGTATTAAGAATAAGGGTGATGAACTTAGGGCAGGGGTTAATACATAGAATTATGATGTGGTGGCCATTACAAAGACCTGGCTGATCCAAGGGAACAGTTGGTTGCTTGATGTTTTGGATTTTAGATGTTTCAAAAGGAAGAGGGTAGGAGATAAAGGGGGTGTGGGAGGGGAGTGGCATTGCTAATCAGGGATAGTATTACAGCTGTAGAAAGGGAGGACATAATTAACGGATCATCCACTGAGTCTTTGTGGGTTGATGTCAGAAACTGGAAAGCAGCAATCTCTCTATTGGGCATATACTCTAAGACCCCAAATAGCCAGAGGACCTCTGAGGAACAGAGAAATAGGTAAATTTTGGAAAGGTGCAAAAATAATAGGGTTGTTGTCATGGGACACTTCAATTTCTCATATAGATTAAATGGATTTGGATAGGAAAGAATTTGTTAGGAATGTCCAAAAATTCCTGTCACAGTATGTGAGCAGGCCAACTACAGAAGAGGCTATACTTGATTTATACTAGGTAATGAACCTGGTCATGTGACAGACCTCTCAGTTGGCGAGCACATACGAGATAGTGACCAGAACTCTTGACCTTTGGACAAGGACAGGAGCAGACAACATGGGAAGGTATTGAGTTTTGAAAGGGCTAATTACAATGGTGTTAGGCCAGAACTTGGGAAATGCACAGGAGAAATGTGAAGGTTGTTTGGGAACGACTTGCATACAGTCCTGGATAGATCTGTTCCACTGAGTCAAGGTGGGCTGGGTAAATGAACCATGGTTGACAAGAAAGCTGGAACTTTGATCAAGAGGAAGAAGGAAAGTTTAGGAGAATTATAAGGAGGTTAAAAAAAATAAACTTAAGGGACTGAAAATAACTAGAAGAGGTAATGAGAAGGCCTTGGGAAGTAGAATTAAAGAAAACCCAAGGTGTTCTATATGTACATGAAGAACAGGAAGTTGACTAGAGTAAGGGTAGGAATGCTCAAGTTCAAAAAATGTGCCTGGAAGTGGAGAAAGAGTTCTTAATGAAAAATTTGCTTCAGTGTTCACCAAGGAGAGGGACCTGGACGATTGTCAAATTAGTGTAGAGGTTGCTAATGTGTGGGAGCATGTCAACGTTCAGTATTAGAGCTCTGAAAAACGTTGCGATGGACAAGTCAGTGGGGCCGGACAAGATATACCTGTTACTCTGGGAAGCAAGAGAAGAGATTCCTGGGGTATTGACAATGATGGGCCTTAGGAGTGGAACTTGAAGTTTATAGGGTGAGAAATGATGACCCATTGTTCAAGAAATCGTGGAAGAACCCTGGGAATTATAGACCAGCAGGTTTTACTTCTGAGATAGGTAATGGCCAATAGCAGAGACGTCTGTTTAAAGTGAGTGGAGGAAAGTTTAGGGGAGATGGCAAAGGTAGTTTTCTTTTTACACATGGAGTGGTGAGTACCTTGAATGCTCTGTTGGGGTAGTGACTGATGCTTATACATTAGGGAACTTTGAAAAAACTTAGATAGGCACATGGATATAAGAAAAATAATGAAGAATGAAAGGGTATGATTGTTGTGATGTTTACATAAGTCAGCAAAACATTGTGAGCCAAAGGGCCTGTACTGTACTATGTTCTTAGACTGAAGCAGCTCCACCAACTTCACGGCAGCAACTGAAGGAGTACCAGGTATCAGAACTCAGATCCAAGGAGGTGCCGAGGCTGCTGGAGGCTTCCTTATCGCATCTGAAGCTCGGGTTTCTGAAGGTTTGGTCTGAAGGCTGCGGGAGTAGTAGAGGGGAAGCCTTGGACTGTGGAGTGATTCTCTTTTGCTTCTCATTCTCTGGCTATAAAGGGTGCTGGGCAATTTCTGCTGCTAGTGAATCTTTATCTGCCTTATGGTAGACTAAAGGAAATTGTGTGCAATATCACATTTTCGGCTTTATTACAGGACAATAAAATAATCTTGAACAATAATGGCTACTCTAGTGATACTCGTATCCAAGAAATACATTGAAAACAAGAGTGCAAATCCATACTGCCATATTTGAATGGATCTTCAAATGTTGACTAATCAACATTTATCCCTCAAATAGTATCATTAAATTAGCCTAATTAATTTAAATATGCATGTTGCGCTACTTCCTTCCTTTACGATTTAACTGACTCCACGCAGCAGATACAGAAATTGTTCAACACAAAAAAAATTCTGGAGAAAATCAGCAGGTCCCACAGCGTCCATGGAGCCAAAGATCTACTGCAAACCAACATTTCGGTCCTGAGTCCTTTGTCAAAGGATGGACGCTGCGGGTCCTGGATACTGCAATTACAGAATCTGCAGACTTTCTTGCTTCATTACATTCGGAAATTGGTACATTTTGTGTTGCTGAACTATGACCTGCAAGTTCCTTACTTATAATAATAAAAAATAAATTTGCTGTTCTTTGGCGTTATTTAAAAAAAAACGATAAAGCCGCATCCTTCACGAAGGGATAAGATTTCTATTGTTCACTCATTACCTACTCTAATTCAGTAAGACAAGTAATGACAGAGAAGGGCGCCAAGCGGCAGATATAAACCAGGACAGGCTGTTTCCGGTTCCGGGTGAGAGGTGCTCATTTGTCAGAGGCCGATGGGGAGGGGAAAGTGGTCGCTGTTGCCGTCCTCACTCACGGCAGTACAGAGATTGGGGCTCGGGCCTGTCGCAAGCAGCCCGCTGGCTCCGGATCGACGTCCTGGTCGTTCTCCAACCGGTCGTCGCGTTCTCATGCTCCAGCCATTTTGTGCAGCAACATAAGAGGAAGCGGTGCGCGGCACAGGTACGGTTCTTTCGAGCGGCGCGGCAGTACGCGTGCGCGGTGAGGGGCGAACGCACAATGAGGGAACAAGCACAACCCCACGGGGACCCCACCTCCTAATTTCGCCGCACTTCCCACGGTGCACCTTCCGGCTTCCCCCCCTCCCCTCCCCGGGGACATACGCTCCCGGCCTCCTTCTGTAACGGGGTCCCCCCCAATTCAGTTTCATCCACACACCAGGTCTCTCCAACTGCTATCCCTTTCTCCTTGAGTTTTTGCTGAACCTCATCAAGTCTTTACACACCCCACTGCTCAGTGAGGAATTCGAAGAAATCAGTCTTGGAGAACGAGATTGACAGTTGATAAATACCCAGAAATCAATGAGCTGCATCCTCAGGGTTGCAAAAGATTAATCAGGTGTTAGTGGCCGCACTTGTTGTCCTGTTTGAACAATTGCTGTATATTGGAATGTTGTAAACATTATTTATAAAATGGGAAAAGGGGGGGGGGGGGGAAGCTTTACTGAACCAGTTGGTTAGATGTCAATAGTAGTGAAAATACAAGAACTTAAAGCTAAAGTGGCAAGAGGGTATTTGGCATATTTTAAAAATTGATTGGAGTTAACATGAATTTATAGAAAGGAAAACAAATGCTTTTTAAGATTGTAGTTAGTAATGTAGATTAAGACGCATTATTTTTGCTTATTTTATGGTGGTTTATAAAAATGTTTGTGATGCTGTCGCAAAGCAACAAATTTTGTGACATTTTCATGACAAATTTTGATTCTGATTAAGATGAACCAGTTAATCTGTATATTTGGGTATGAGGAAGTTAATGGTATCTTGTCATTATTAAACAATATTGGGGAAGCAGTGTATACAGGTACTCCCCAACTTGCAACCTATCCAACTTCTACTGAACATTTTTTGAGACATAAAAGAAAAAATATAAAATGTACATGGATTATGTTGTATTTGACAAATTATAACAGGGATACAGGGCAAGTAAGAGCAAAAATATATGTACTTTGTTAGTCTGTAGGCTGGGAGTGACCATCTTGATTCTTGTACACATGCGTGAGTCTTTGATTGGTGGGTTCGTGTATTGGAGTTTGGTTGATGCATGCGCGAGAGCTAAGGGCACAAATTCAATATTGTTAGGGTGCTTAACTCCTGCATGCGCCAACCAAACTCCAATATGCGCCCAGGAATCAAGACTGCATCTAGCCTACAGACTCTGGGACACTGACTGACAAGGTATGCATGGACCAGAATGTGGAAAGATTCACCAAGTTTGAACGACAAATTCAGGAAGCTTTAAGTTGTTGTCAAATCTACGATGAAAAATAGATTTGATTTAAAAAGTTTGTTTTAAGACTTTGGTATTTCACAGGCAAAATTCTGACTTGCGTCCATTTCAAGATATGACCAATCCTTCGATTTCAATTACGGTCGTAAGACTGGGAGTACCTGATTTGTTGTTGCTTTTCTAGGTGATCCAGAACTGAGTGTAAAAATTAATGGCATGGATTTCCATGCTGGATGATGGCTCTTCAGGTTACAGTAATTACAGTAACTAAATGACTGTTTATGGATATTTGTTGTGGTCAACTGAGTTATGTTTGAGTGTGTTGAGGGAAAGCCTCCAGAGTGGAGTCAAATTTATTCATGTGGTTTAGTGCACAGAACAGGCAGAATATACCTTCTTTCTTTAAACTGCATTTATGATAAGTTGATAAACTATTGGTCTAATTAAAGTAATAGTTAAAGGCAAGTGAGTAAAATTTGGATGGATTAAAGCCTACATAATGGTGTTGGTATTAATATAGCAGTTGAGCAGGATGTGGATGCTGTATTTTCTCTAATTCAATTGGCTTACAATCAAGGCATCAAGCCCTGATGGCATTTTCAATCTCCCATAGCTGCAGTCTGAGGTTCCCATCTGTTTCTAAAGGGCATCCATCATCCCTGTGCCCAAGAAGAGCAGAATGAGCTGCCTCAATTACTTGCCCAATAACACTCACATCTACAGTGACAAAATACTTTGAGAGGCTGGTCATGGCCAGAATTAACATGTACCTAAGTGAAGGTTAGGGCCCACTGCAATTTGCCTACCGGCAGAATAGCTTCACTGCAGACGTAATATCGCTGGCTCTCCATTCAGCTTTGGATCACCTCGAAAATGGCAACTCATACATACGGCTGCTCTTCATAGACTACAGCTCACCCTTCAACACCATTATTCCCTAGTGCTGGTCAAGAAGTTACAAACTCTGGACCTCTGCAACTGCATCCTTGATTTCCTCATCAGAAGGCCAGTCAGTACAAGTTGGAAACAACGTCTTTTCTTCACTGGTGATCAACATAGGCTCCCCTCAAGGATGCATGCTTACCCACCACTCTACACACTCTACACCCACAACTGAGTGGCCAGACACAATTCCAATGCCATCTACAAATTTGCCGATGACACCATGGTTGTCAGCATAATCACAGATGTCAGTGAAGAGATAGATCAGCTAATTGAGTGACGTCACAACAACTATCTTGCACTCAACGTTAGCAAAACCAAGGAGATGATTCTGGACTTCAGGAGAACATGAACCAGTCCTCATTGAGGGGTCAGCAGTGGAGAGGATCAAGACTTCAAATTCCTCTGCGTCAGCATCTCCAAGATCTGTCTTGGAGTTGCCATTGTCGATTCTCGCCTTTTAGGTCTACTTTGTGAGGAGATTAGGTATGTCACTGAAGACTCTCAAACTTCTTCAGGTGTACATTGGAGAGCATTCTGGCTGGTTGCATCACTGTCTGGTTATGGAGGTGGCAACTCCCATGACAAGAAAAACTCCAGAGGGTTGTTAACTTGGCCTACGACATCACGGCCACCAATCTTCACTCCAAGGATATCTACAAGGGGCAGTGTCTTAAAAAGCAGTCTTTATCCTCTGCAACCCCCACCCCACTTTTCACTCTGCTACCATTGGGGGGAAAAAGGTACAGGGGTTGAAGATGAGCACTCAATTGCACAAAGTCAGCTTCTTCCCCTATGCAATCAGATTACTGAATGAATAATGAACCACAGACACTGCCTTACTTTGACTTTTTCTTGCACTAATTATTTTGTACGGTGTTTTTTTTTTAAATAAATGTTTGCACTGTGCTGCCGCAAAGCAAGAATTTTGTGACATGGTCATCACTATAAATTTGATTCCGAGTAACTTCAGAGAATATACAGTATTGACAGTGTAGCTTCTTTTGTTAAAGGATATCTATTGCATTTCCTATGAAATAGGAGTTGCACATTTTCTCACTCTTCCTCAGAGGACCTCTGCAGGAAATCTTTTCCTCATAATGCCCTCATTTGGCGTGTTCTTTAATCTGAGAATTTCTTTAGGTGATGTAATTTTGGCAGGCAATAAGTGTAAGATCTTCCTGATGTTATACCCAATTTATCTTTCACATTTTTCAAATAATTCACTCCCTTTTCCTATGCTTGATTTTCTGGTATTTTCATTCGTAACCTGATCAGGAGCCATTTTCCAAATTAAATCTTGGGATGGGAAAACTTGTCTTCAGTGAAGATAAATAGTGTTCAAATTTGTAATTTTTTTTGCCCAAAACTTGTTAATGGAACGTTGTGTGGTGTGAACAAGAAGGCTAATTTAAGGAGGTACAGTATCAGAAAGCAATTAAATCCTATTCTCTAAGCTATAAAGGTAATGTCTGCATGGCTGTGATGCTCGACCTGCTGATTATCTGAGCCTCAGCCATGCTGCTGCATGAAAAGCTCTCTGGTAATTTACAAAAACATCTCTGGTTTGCTTCCATGAACATCCTTGTGGTCAGTTAAACAGCATCAACAAGCATTGTTGTTCATAAGAACATTTGGGAATGGAAGAGAAATAACTTTTTTGTAAAAACAGCCATTTGATAATTTTGCTAATACAAATTTTTTTTTAAATAATGAAAGATTGCACTGTAGATATGTTGAAATGTGCTGCCATGGTGCCTCTATTTTGATTTTTTTAAAAAAAATATACTCCACTCAACCATTGCATCCTAATCCAGGTTACGAATGGCTGACTTTATCACATTTTAAAATTTCTATGAGTTAAAAGTTGGCTGTATGTATGTGTTCTGACTGCTCACTGACAATAATGGGGTAATGGGGAAGCTGTGCCCAGAATAACAGCACACTGAGAAGAGGGATGCAATCCATTAGCAATTTTCATGTTTTCATTCATTATGAGCTGAAATGTAAAACATTGAGCAAGTCACTTTCCAGGGATGCTGAACATTTTTTTTCCAACCAGAAGTGATTAGTAATGGGGTAGAGGGTCTGCTCATAAGATTGTAGAGGCAAGTTTGCCCCATGTGGAGCATGCAATTTATTGCTGATTAGTAATTAAATTTTCTTTCTTGCCCCCTGTCTTCCATATTGTGTATAAACCAAAAATGGAAGATCACAAAATTAGAGTTAGGGAGATTGCGGTGGAAGCAGGATCAATCAATACAGAAATTATGGTAGGGAGAGGCCTCAGCGGGATTTGAACGGAAGTGAGAATGGTGATGCATTTCAAAGCCATTATAGTGTGTGATTTGCAGTGAAATTTGCGGGTATATGCAAATGGTAATCTTCTTAGGCACACATTGTCTTTGTGGTACAAATCACAGCTTTAGTCAGGTAAAAAAGAAACAAGCTGGTGGACAAGAAGACTGCAGATTTCAGTTATTGTAAGTGATGGAAATTTCAGAGAACATGTTGGATATTTTCACAAGTGGATTGCTGGCAAGGATGAGGACAACCCTATCGCTGTTATGTCAAAGTAGGGTGGGGGAGTAAGAGAGAAGGGCCAAGGGAAAATGTGTAGCAAATGGAGGAGATGTATGTGATTGCTGCATTAATAGCAGTAGAAAGGCAGATGCATTTATTGAAGGAGGACATCTCAATGTTCTGGAATGGAAAACCTTGCCCTGGAAGCAGATGCGATAGAGACACTGAGATCATGTTAGAATTGTGCCTAGCTACACAGTCATGGGTGTAGAGAAAGTAGAGCAGAGGGCAAAGCATGCATTTTTGACATCCTCCTGTGTTGATTATCAATGAGGAAGAGATGTTGTTTGATTCTGCTATGTAATTAATTGCCGCTTTAAACTTCATGATTTGAACTATCACTCACCAATCCAAATATTTGTGGTTTATGGTAAAGTTTGTTTAATAATCCTCCCTTAATGTGCATTGGAATATTCTACATTAAACGTGCTACAATATACAAATGCTGATGGGCTTGTGTTCCCAATTTGAGAAAATGAAATTACTTAATAAGAAAAGTGATAATCACGGGGTATAAGTATCACATTTTCATTTGAATTACAATCTCCAAAGGCAAACTGCACTTCCATTACATGAGAATTTATTTGAAACTTTGAAAACAATATACATTAATGACAAATTTATCGGTATTCTTGGATTGATTAATTTCTCAAGAAGGGAATTTAGTTTTATGTTTACATGTGGTTCTGAATCTTCTCAGATTCAGATTTATTGCCAAGACATGCATTACATCACATACAATCCTAAGATTCTTTTACCTCTGGGCGAGGCAGAATTACAACTGTTAGTGCAAAAAAAACTGTACTCAATGTACAAATATGAGCAAGTAATGTTATCAAAGTGTGCATTACAGAGAGAAAAATTCTAACTGCAAAAGTAAGAGTCCTTAAATGAGTTCTGATTGAGTTTGTTGTTGAGGAGTCTGATGGTGGAGAGGTAGCAGCTGTTCCTGAACCTGGTGGTGTGAATCTTGTGGCACCGATACCTCTTTCCTGATGGTAGCAGCGAGAACAGAGTGTGTGTTGGGTAATGTGAATCCTTGATAATTGCTGCTACTCTCTGACTTCAGTATTCTCTGTAGATGCTCTCAATGGTGGGAATGGTTTTGCCTGAGATGTTCTGGCCTGTGTCCGTTACTTTTTTTTTTACAGGGCTTTATGCTCAGAGATATTGGCATCCCAATACCAGACCGTAATGCAGCCAGTCAACATTCTTTCCACCACACCATTAGAAATTTGCCAGGATTTCTGGTATCATGCCAAACCTCCACCAACTCCTGAGGAATTATAAGCACTGACGTGCTTTCTTCACAATGCCATTGTTGTGTTGGGTTCAGGAAAGATCCTCCAAGACAGTGACTCCCAAGAACTTAAATTTGCTTACCCTCACCATCTCTGATTCCCCCAATGATCACTAGATCGTACACGTCAGGTTTTCCCTGCCTGAAGTCAACAATCAATTCCTTGGTTTTGGTGGTATTGAGTGTGAGGTTGTTGTTGGTGCACCATTCAGCCAAGTTTTCAATCTCCCTCTTGTATACTGACTCATCGCCCCTTTTTGTATAACCCCTTACCATGGTATCATCCATGAATTTGTAGATGGTGGTCTTGTACTAAGCCTCGCAGTCATAGGTGCATTTGTTACTTGATTTCTATACCACCTTTTCCAAAATAAAACTACGCATCTCTTGTTGAGCTATGAATGATTCAACATCAACCCAGTAAGAATCTTCAAAGTGAGCGAACTTTTCAAATTTTCAAATATTTTGTGCTTGGCCCTTGAAAATATCTTTTCCTTGTGATTGACTGATATGGTAATCATGTACATGAGACAAAACAGTAAATTACATTGTCTCTCCAGAAGTTGTATCAGAGGATTCGGTAATTTTTCTGGGGTTGAAGTTGTGGCGATGAGAAGCAGATTACAACTGAGAAACAGATCATATTGGGAGCTTGGAGGAAACCATAATCTCAATGATTTGGTGTTGTCACAGAAAATTAAGTACCAGTAATCGGTGTCTTATTTTGCAATAGCGTACGAGTCGGCTTAATTTCAATTTTGTTTGTATTTATTCCCATCATGAATTACCATTTGGTTTGTTCATAGTTCATTTCAGCTGACAGGAGCTGCTTTTTAAAGTGAGAATGAACAGGGGTATTCGTTATGGTTGGAGACCCAAATTATGATGAAAAAGCCTAAATATGCAGTTGGAAATCAGAAGTTATAGCACAAAATGTTAATCTTGTAGCAACAAAGGAGAAAAATAAATCGGCAATAGCGAGGAGACAAAGAAAGTGAATGATGCAAAATGAAGAAGTAGTGAAGGCTTTTTTTTGTATATAGCATTAACCTGTTTCAAATAGGTATAAATAGAAGGAGCACTGCAGAGAGTAAAGTAACAAGACTGGAAATAGAACACAGTGGTTACCTGGAAGTCTGAACATAAAAAGGAATGGAGAAAATGCCTCATCTGTTAGGCAGCATTGAGAGAGAGCATTTTAGGCTGATAGTCTATTTTCTGTTGATGCAAGACTACTTATCTGAAGTTGTTGATTCTTTAGGACTGTAGCTGGCCTAGGTAGAAGATTAAGGTGGTGTTCCTTGAGTTTCATTGGACAATGTTAAAGTTCTGTAATGTGATGTGCTGAATAAGATAAAGTACAAATGAATTGTTTAAATTCTTGAATATATTAAAGAGAGGATTCAAAAGAGAAGGTATTAAGTCTCCTATGATTGTATGGGATTGTGCCATGAAAATGTAAGGGAGTAGATGAACAGTGAATTGGTAAGTTTGGGAGGAGGGTTGCTCCTTTTGGACTACAGAAAGTGGAAGATGGTGGATCATATAATGGATCATTCAGTAAATGTGGACTGGAAAGATAGATGAGACAAGTAGGACCCTATCCTTTCTCTGGGTGGGAGGGCCTGGGGTGTGTGCAGAAAAATGGAAAATGGAGTGAGCATGACTGAGAGCTCTCTTATCGATGGAGGATAGGAAGGCAAGCTTAAGGAAGAAGGGTGATACCTGAGAAGCATTGATGTGGAAAATATGTTCATCAGAACAGATGAAACTGAGCTGGAAAAAAATAGAAGGGAGCTCTTCAGTAAGCATGATGGGAGGAGATATTGGTTGTTGATCTATCGTCTGCATTGGAGATTTTTAAAAAAGATGGAGGGAAGAGTCAGAAATGGACTGTAGGAAGCTGAGAGGAGGATGTAAATTAGCAGCAAAGATGAACAAACTTTAGAATTTGGTACAAGAGCAGGAAACAATGCCAATACAGTCATCAAACTACTAGAAGAAGGCATGTAGGACCTAAAGAATAATCTTTGACAATTAAAGAGGAATGGTTAAACTGTGCAGAGTAAACATGAAAATATATTGCAAAATTACATTACCTGAATTGATGAGTGAAAATGAAACACCAATTCCCAAAAATGGAGAGCTAGAATTAATTTGTCCAAGAGACATAAATACAATAGGATGGTATGCACCAATTCTAATTATCAGAAGCTGATTAAATAATTGTATTCAGTAGCTACAGTTGCTTTCTCTGATTTTTGAACAGTAATTATTTTTGCAACTTTCAGAAATTGCAAATGCAGATTTTCATTAGGTTGATGTGGTCTCAGTAGATGAGGCAAATATGGTACGTTATGGAGGTGATGTGTGCAATAGTTAGAGTTTTGGCAGAATTAAAATAATTGTTGCTCCAATATTTAGAATAAACATCTGCTTCTCAGACTTTGGATATCAAATCAGCTACTGAACAAGATGGCATTTTTTTTTCTCAAAACTTTATTTATTAATTTTAACATATGAAGAAAGTAAGTAATTCACGTACAGAAAAAGTACAAAATAAAGTAATAGAAGTACAAAGTAACATAGTTAATATAATACCAATCTCGGCATCTCCCCCTAACAACTAAAAACTAAGACTTAAAAAAAACTATTTTTAACCCCTAAACCCCCCCTCCCCACCCCCACGATAAAGAGTGAAGAATTAATACTATTAGTATAATTTAAAAAAAATAAAAAATATATATCTTAAAAAAAGATTGATATATATAAAACAAAAAATATTAAGTATTAATTATTAATCCAAAAATTTTTTATTATATAATATATGAAAAAACAAAAAGAACTTAAACGAAAAAAAAACAACTAATAATAAAAAAAATTTTAAAAAAAGAAAACATATAGAAAAAATATATAATAAAAAAGTTTTTTTAAAGGAAAAAAAAATGATTAATTCAAACTTATTTAAATTGTATATAATCAATAAATGGGGTCGACTTTAACTCATAAAAAGACATCTTGTCTTGTAGAGAAAAAGATATTCTTTCCATAACCAAACAAAACTTCATCTCTGAATACCACCTATATTGGAGCGCTTTCATCCCTAACGTCGAAGTACTCGAGATGGCAGAGGTCGACAGCATCGAGTCCACGCTGCTGAAGATCCAGCTGCGCTGGATGGGTCACGTCTCCAGAATGGAGGACCATCGCCTTCCCAAGATCCTGTTATATGGCGAGCTCTCCACTGGCCACCGTGACAGAGGTGCACCAAAGAAAAGGTACAAGGACTGCCTAAAGAAATCTCTTGGTGCCTGCCACATTGACCACCGCCAGTGGGCTGATAACGCCTCAAACCGTGCATCTTGGCGCCTCACAGTTTGGCGGGCAGCAACCTCCTTTGAAGAAGACCGTAGAACCCACCTCACTGACAAAAGGCAAAGGAGGAAAAACCCAACACCCAACCCTAACCAACCAATTTTCCCCTGCAGCCGCTGCAACCGTGTCTGCCTGTCCCGCATCGGACTTGTCAGCCACAAACGAGCCTGCAGCTGACGTGGACTTTTACTCCCTCCATAAATCTTCGTCCGCGAAGCCAAGCCAAAGAAAAAGAAAGACAATACATTTCTATTCTTCCAAGTAATCGCTATACATTTCTTGGCCACTGCCAGCGCTAAGTAAATAAAAGAGATCTGGTAATTATCTAATTCTAAATCAATCAACGGTTGCATATTCCCTAATAAAAATATATCAGGGTCTAATACAATATGAAGATTATATAGATTATTAAATACAGATTGAATACCTTTCCAAAATTGTTGTAACCGATCCTTTTATAGCCATTTCAATTTCACTAAGGTTTATCTAACTCTTGTCTGTCTTCTTGAGATAACTGTGGTAAATTAATATTTTTCAAAAGAGTCTATTGCATCTTCTTTTATCTCTTTACATTCAGTCAAAGTTTTTTGTAAAAATTACAAAATTCATCGTTAATTTCTTTTTGACTAAAAGTAATACCCGATTTATTTCTAATAGCTGGTATAATCCTAGATAACTGTTCTTTTTTTAATTGCCAAGCTAATACTTTGAGCTTTCTCACCCCATTCATAAAATTTATTTTTTGAACGATTCAACAGACATTCAAATCGATATGGCTAACTTATTATACTTCAACTTTAAATTAGTTAATTGGATCTTTTGGAATTCAGTAGCTTTCTTTTGAAATTCTTTTTCACAGATTGTTATTTTATTCTCCAAATCCTCAGTCCTCTCTCTTCAATTTGGATGCATAACTGATAATTTGACCTCGTAAAAAAAGCTTTCATTGCGTCCCACAAAACAAACTGATCAGAAACAAAGTGAACATTATTACCAATGAAATCCTCAATTTGTTTTCTCAAATAAACAATAAATTCTGGCTTTTGTAGTAACATAGTATTAAATCTCCATCTTAAAGTATGTTGTGTAACTTTTGATATTCCAGTAATAACAATGAATGGTCCGAGACTAACCTTGCCTTATAATCCACAGATATAACCTTATCCTGTAAATGTGCCGAAATTAAAAAATAATCAAGTCTTGAAAAAGAATTATGTCGAGAAGAATAAAAAGAAAAGTCTTTCTGTGTAGGATTAAATCTACGCCAAATATCAACTAAATTCAAATCTTTCATCATATTAGCCATATGTATCGCCATTTTAGATTTCTTAATTACCTTTGGATACTTATCCAATAACGGTTCTAATACCATATTTAAATCCCCCCCCCCCCCGCCCCAATCATCACATTGGAATTAGCTTGTCCCAATAATAAAGATATTTCTGTAATAAAAGCAGTGTCTTCAACATTTGGAGCATAAACATCAATCAAAGTCCAGGCTTCATTAGAGATTATACAATTCAACTTAAGTAGTCTTCCTCCATTTTTCTCCTCGTCTTGCAATTGAAACGGTAAATTCTTGTGTTGAACAAGATGGCATTGATAGCAATCCAGTTGTTGTCAAGTTGTATTAGGAACCTGATACATTTATTAGATAGTTGCAGAAGATTGCATGTAGATGATGCATTGAGGGACAGTAGCACAATGTTCAATCTTTCAGGGATCCTAGAGATTCCCTCCAGCTATTGCAGGTGTTTCTTGGACAATAACCGGATGGGTATGAGCTGGTTTGGTCACACTTTGCTGTAAAATTATAATGCTGAATGAGAATGGTGAGCTCCGCTGTGTCAAAAACTGAATGGAGAGGAGGGTGAGGGGTAAAAAGTATACCAAGTGTTTTTCCAACACTTTATAAATTCAAGCATCCTGCGAGAATGAAATAAGAACTCCGAATGGAGTTAAGACATTGGTGAAAGTGATGTAATCCATCGTGCTTGTGCATCAATAATCAAATCATGCACCACTGAAGAGGCACTTTGATCGAACCCATCCATGCCGAACAAGTTGGGATCCTGGACTAGCCTCATTTACACATTTGTCCATAAATTTAGTGTACTTGGATTGCCAGAAGGAATTCCATAACACACACACACACACACACACACACACACACACACACACACACACACACACACAAAAATGCCATGATTTCAGTATTTATAGGAAAACTTTTTGAGACTATTCTTTAAGTTGTTTTTATTGTTATTTGTGAAATGCAAGCAGATAATGAATGCTTATAGTTTCATTTCTAGCTGTAAAAAGTGTTACTTCTTTGTAAATCAAGATTGTTTGTAGTTGGGGGAAAAAACCTATCATGCCTTTTTTCCTGTTTTAATAGGATCATGGATTTTCCAGGGCACTTTGAGCAAGTGTTTCAACAGCTGAACTATCAGCGGCTTCATGGACAGCTCTGTGACTGCGTGATTGTTGTGGGGAGCCGACATTTCAAAGCTCATCGCTCTGTACTTGCAGCATGCAGCACCCACTTTCGAGCTCTCTTTACTGTCCCTGAGACTGATCAATCCCTCAACATGGTTCAACTTGACAGTGAAGTGGTCACTGCAGAGGCTTTTGCAGCCCTTGTTGAAATGATGTACACATCCACTCTAATGCTGGGAGAGAGTAATGTCATGGACGTGCTTTTAGCAGCTTCTCATCTCCACCTGAATTCTGTAGTGAAGGCTTGCAAACATTACTTAACAACCAGGACTGTTCCTATGTCCCCTACAAGTGAAAGGCTTCAAGAACAAAATGCTCGTATGCAGAGGTCTTTCCTGCTTCAGCAGCTGGGTTTGAGTTTGGTAAATTCTGCTCTCAGCTCCAGTCAGACGATGGATGAGCAAGTTGGTGTGAACTCATCATTGCGGCACCACCTGGAGGATCAGTCAACTGCATTTCCTGTCAGAAGGCTGCAGAAAAGGAAAGCCATTCCTGACGAAAGATCAAAACAAAGGATAAGACAGTCCATGGATGAATCTATCATCGCTGAAGGGACATCAGATAATGGGCAAGCTGTGGTGCATACTTGTGAGGAATTGTTTACACCAGATTCCCTGAAATTGGGAGATGGCTCCAAAACTGATACAAGTGTTGAAAACCAGGTGGAAAATGCTATGATCTTTGAGCAAGCCTTTAGTACACCAGACGAAAATCAGGTAACCAGTCAGTCAGACAAAGGAGTAAGCCATTCACAAGTATCTGTCTCTTCTCAAGCAGCTCACATTGAAACTGGCTACAACCAAGATCCTGCGAGTGAGAAACCAGACTTTCATTCTGAGTCCTCAGAACTTCACATGAATGGAAATGAGGAACAAGTCCGAATTGTGGTGAAGGCTGAACCATTGAGCTCTCCTGATCCTCAAGATGAGACGAGTGATGCTGCCTCACAGGCTGAAGGTAGTGAGTCAGTGGAGGTGGAGGGAGGAATGCCCAGTGCAGAGAAGCTGGAGCTTAGTCCAGAGAGCAGTGACCGGAGCTTTTCTGATCCTCAGTCTAGTACAGACAGAGTCACAGACATACACATTCTAGAATCTGCAAACACAGACACTAAAGCTCCCTTCCATATTTCCACCTTTTTGAACCAGAATCGAACAAGCAATTTCAGTGGGGGGCAAAATGCAGACGACAACCTTCCAAACACAACGAGTGATGGTAGAATGGAGAGTGAAGCTACCTACTTAATGAGCCCAGTATCCAGTGTTTCTGCTGGTGTCAATTCCACAATGGTAGCAACTCGAATGGATAATCCCTTCAATGACGGTCCTGATTCTCATTTCATGCGACCTATGCAGGACTTGCTGGGCCTGTCATGTGGGCAATCCACAGAGTACAAAACTGGAGGTGAACCATTCAGATTGGAATTTCCCAGGCCCACCTCTGGATTGCATTCACTTTCCAGGCAATCTATTATTTCAGCGCGAGGAGGAGCCAGTCATTTCCCGGGTTATCGCCGCATCGCACCGAAAATGCCCATTGTGACCTCTGCCGGAGATGGAGGCTCTGGATCACAAGACACTGGCTCTAATTCTCAAGTCCGCATATTAAACAGCACCTCTTCCACTTTTGAAAATAATCATTCTTTGCAGGCAGGCCCTCCTCAGCTGACAAGGGCATCTGCAGATGTACTTTCAAAGTGTAAGAAAGCCATGTCAGAACACAACGTGTTGGTTGTGGAAGGTGCCCGTAAATATGCTTGCAAAATTTGCTGCAAGACATTTTTAACATTGACGGATTGCAAGAAACACATTCGTGTTCACACAGGAGAAAAGCCCTATGCATGTTTAAAATGTGGGAAAAGATTCAGTCAATCAAGTCACTTGTACAAGCATTCTAAAACCACTTGCTTGAGATGGCATGGCAGCAATTTGCCAAGTACTCTTCTTTGAGATAGATATTCAGCGCAGTTTGTTTTCACTGCTGTAAAGGGGACGGACTTTTTTTTTAAAAAAAAAAGCTCTTGTAAAGTGAATAAGCTGAAAACAAGAATTTTAACTTGCAGTTAACAGCAAAGTGTCAGTAAGGTGCTGAGTTCAGAGCAAATTTTGTAGAATTTAGTAACTATAAATTACACGTACTGCACTTTTCTATGCTGTTCAGCTATTTTATTTCAGTAGTTGCTGATTAACCAAAATCTGCAATGTAATTAGCAGAGTTGTCTGTTGGTGTATTTTCTGGAAGTATAGCTTGTGTTTTGTCTAGATAGAAGATGTATAAATTAAGGAGCGAAGGAGATCGGTAGGCTGAATATGTAGATCAATGATTATGTATATGTATTTATGTGGGGTGGGAAGGTTGAGGGAAGTAGCAGAGTAGCTTTGACTCTCCTGCTGAACAAGCCTTTTACTAATTACATCATGATTGAATGGCGGGGTAAACAATGGGCTAAATAGCCTATTTCTGCTCCTGTGCCTTATAGATCACTGTGCAGGAGGACAGTTCAGGGAATAATTTGCATTTACCATATGTTGATCTTGCAAATTCAAGGTCAAGAGTTTAACACCATAGAAGCAGGCCCTTCAGTTCAACTTGTCCATGCCAACCAAATTATCTACTCAAGCCAGTCTCATTTGCCTTTTTCTCCCCCCCCCCACCCCCATTTCCCTCTAAACCTTTCCTATCCAAGTTCCTGTCTTAGTCTTTTAAATGTTACGATTGAACCTGCCTCTATCACTTCCTCTGATAGTTTGTTCTATATACCACAAACCTCTGTGTGGAAAAAGGTGCCTCTCAGGTTCCTTTCAAATTTTTTCTACGCCCATGTCCACTAGTTTTGGATTTCCTGACCCTGGGGAAATAACTGACTCTTTAGCTTGTCCACGTCCCTCGTAATTTTATAAACCTCCACGAGTTCTCCCCTTGGCCTCCTGTACATTAGGAAAAGAAGTCCCCACCCTCTCCTTATAATTTAAGCCTGCCAGTCCCACCTCTGCATCCTTTCCATCTTAATGATATCTTTCCTCTTGCTGAGTGCCCAGAACTCTATAATGTTCCTGCTTCAGTACAGAAAAATATTCTGGTGTAAGAGTTAAACAATCCAGTTGTTGAAAATCTAATATTATCCTGGAAATATTCAGGTCAGGTAGAGAGAAAGATGGTTTGCACCATTTACCCTCTACACTAGATAGTGATCTGAAAGAATGGTGACATGTACCATCTGAAATGGTTAGAATATTATGGAAGATAGGTTACAAATGAAGTGAGTTACCTTTGCAGTTGTTTGACCTGAAGTGAACCCAGTTCCTGAGGTCTGCTTTTGGAATGTGGAGCTACAAGGAAAGTCTGCGAACACTGTTAATGTAGACATTATTGCAAACACTATTTGGCTAGATTGTAGAGTAAACCTAGTGCACTTATCTGACTCTTCCTAGAAATTACATGAAAGAAAAAAAGAGAACAAGGACTGATGAATAAAGTAAATGTAGAATATGGAGAAGATGAGGATAACACCATTGTAAAACTAGGCATCTCTTGGCTGCTGAAACAACAGAAATGGGCATTCACTGGGAGAAAACTTGATCCTAGTGCATTGAAGCACAAATGGGATTTCTGCAGAATAGTTTGCTAGAGAGAACATTTGCATCTTGCTGAGTTGAAAACACATAAATGTAAATAGTGAGATCATTGATTGCAGACGAACATTCTTTTGTTGGAACCTACTAGCTGCTCTGATCTCATGCTGTAGATGGTTAGTCCTGCTGCCCTATAGCTCTCCTTGTTCTTACTGGCTCTACATTTGAGATCAGTGTCCCTTCAAAAGTATCAGCCAGCAATTTGTGTGGATCAGCCTATTGTAATTGTTTGCAACACTGGATGCTGGCAGGTAATACTACATAGAACACTACAGCACAGTACAGGCCCTTTGACCCTCGACATTGTGCCAACCTACATATTCCTACCAAATTCTTTTTTAATAAACCCTTCCAACTTTGTAACCCTCTTTTTTATCCATGTGCCTGTCTAATAGTTACCTTTAACAATTAACCTCTTAAATGCCCTAAATGTTTCAACACCACCTGGCAAACAAAAACTTGCCCCTGATGTCTCCCCTAAACTTTAGTCTCTTCACTGTACAGATATCCTCTGGTGTTTGCTACTCTTGCCGTAAAGGTGCTGGCTATCCACCCGATCTATTGCCTCTCATAATCTAGTAGACCATTATTAAGCTGCCTCTCATCCTTCTTCGCTCCAAAGAGAAAAACCCTAGCTCTGCTAACCTTGCCTCATTAGACTTATTTTTCCAATCCAAGCAGTATCCTGATAAATTTCCTCTGAACCCTCTCCATAGTGACCAAGCTGAACACAAAGTGTGGCCTCACCAGACATTTATAGAGTTGCAACATGATCTCTCTACTCATGAATTCATTTCCCTTATTAATGAAGTGCAGTATCCCATAGGCCTTCTTAACTATCTTATCAACCTGTGCGGTGACCTTTGAGGGATGTATAGATTTGAACCCAAAGGTCCCTCTGTTCATCCACACTCTGAAGTAACTGACTATTAACCCTGAACTTAGTCTTCTGTTTTATCCTTCCAAAATGCATCATCTCACACTTATCCAGATTGAAATCCATCTTCCATTTTTCTGCCTAACACTGCATCCTGTCTATATCCTTTTGTAACCTTCGACAGCCTTCAGCTCCATCCACAAGTCCTCCAACCTTTGTCCACAAACTTACTGACCCATCCTACACTTCTTCATCCAGGTCATTTATAAAGATCACAAAGAGCAAGGGCCCCAGATCTCTGTGGAATTCCACTAGTCACTGACCTCCAGGCAGAATATTTTCCTTCAACTACTATCTGCTTTCTACATACAAGCCCATTTTTTAATCCACATTACCAAGGTTCCATGGATCCCATGCCTCATGCTTTTCTGAGAATCTCTCATGGGAAACTTTGTCAAATGCCTTAGCAAAATCCATATAGACCACATCTACTGCCCTACCCTCATCCATTTCTTTTGTTAACTCAATTAGGCTCATGAGACACAACCTTCCCATCACAAAGCCATGCTGACTATCCCTAAGAAGACTTTCTCCAAATGCTCAGAAATTCTGTCCTTAAGAAACCCCTCCAATAGTTTGCACACTGATTCAATACTCACTGACCTAGCACCCAAGCTTGTTCTATTCTGACCTCACCTTGACCAAGGTCCTTTTCTCTGGTGAATACTGAAAAGTATTCATTTAGGACCTCCTCCACCTCCAGACACATTGCCTCTTATCCTTAAGCAGCTCCACCTTTATTCTCAATATCCTTCTGTTCTTCATGAACAGCCTTGGGTTCTCCTTAATCCTACTTGCCAAGGCCTTCTCATTCCCCCTTTAAGTTCTCCCAAATCTTTTCTTAAGTTCCTTCCTGGCTATGATATAATTTTCATGAGCTCTTTCAATTTCCTGCTTCCTAAATCTAAAGTATACTTCATTCTTCCTCTTAACTAGTTGTCACATCTGTTTTGTCAACCACAGTTCCTTTTTCCTATCATCTGTTCCCTGCCTCAGTGGACAAAACCTATCCAGAACCCCGCGCAAGTGGTCCCAAAACAGCTTCCCCATTATTTTTGTGCTTTCTCCCAAATACAACTGTTCCAAATTTACTCCTCCAGTTCCTGCCTTATCCCTTTATAATTTGCCCTTCCCCAATTAAACACTTTCCCATTCTGTCTTCTTTTATCCTTGTCCATAACTATGCTAAATCTCAGGGACTTGAGATCACTATCACCGAAATGCTTCCCCCTACTGAGAGGTCTGTCACCTGACCAGGTACTAGATCCAGTATGGCCTCTCTTCTAGTCAGGAACCCCTCTTGGACACACCTGACATTCTATGCCATCTCTATGCATCTTGGAGTCAGGAGGTGCCAGTCAATATTTGGGATGTTGAAGTTTCCCATAACAACTTTCCTATAATTTCTGTACCATTCCAAAATCCATTTTGAATTTCTGATTCCATCTTAGAAACTGGAAATTCTCCTGTCAGGTATTTTCTCTTATTGTTAGGTGTGACATGGCATGCTCTTGGCAGCTTTGTTTGCTTTATGGCAGACAAAAGATGAGGTATATCATGTACATTACATTTTTGTGTATTATTACTGACAAAAGAAACCTTGAAACAATTTCATCTTTCATTTTGCAAGACCTGCCCTTATAAATCAGGGGATCTAAAGTTGTATTTCCATGAAGTTTACCATTCAAATAAAAAAGTAAGTCATGTCACTTAATCCCAATTTCACAATATACTTTTGACTTGAAAGCTTATGAATTAACTTCTAGATGCAAGTTTTCTGATGTATTATATCAAAATATTGTGGGTACCTATAGTTTATCTACAAATTGCTGAAAAAGGTTAACAGTTCAACTGAAAACTGGAATTAATTTAAACAAAATACCCTGAATGTAGTTTTCCTTTAAATGATATTGACCCCATAAACAAAATAAATTCTAAGGAGTATTAAGTTTTTAAAAATGCAGAAATGTTGATGTCAGTATATACAAATCTGAGTTGAATAGATGCACCTTTCTTCAGAAGACCCAAAGATTCAACCTGTCTTCTGCCAAATATTATATTAGTGCCAGAAGCAGAGGGAAAGGTGTACTTATCGTATTGTGAACATTGAAGATCTTTTTTGGTGGTTAATTTTGGTGCCAAAAAAAACTTCCTGAATGAGATTGAAGGTGGGGAAGAATCAAAAATACGTTGTAGAATTGATTAATGTTTACAGAGGTACAAAGAAAACCTGGTCTCCGTAAAAGGTCAGATTACTACATAATAAAGTTAACTTCCATCAAAATGTTTTGATATGTAAATATTTAAAATCTGCTATGGATTATTTTAAAGGTTTTAAACCTGCAGGATGGTTCAGAATGACTTGGCTACAATCAAATTGGTCTCTGAGGAAGGAAAAAATCGTTCAGAGTGAGTTTAAATGTAATTCTCTGGGGCACTGGAGAATAAAGTGATTCTAAATTGCTCTTCAGTGGACTTTCCAGCTTAACGCCAACTCTACACCTGGCCTTTCCTAACCATTAAAACCGTTGACTGTTGTTTGAGGGGAATCATGGAGCATCCTCAATTGTAACAGAAATCATTCTTGCATCTGCTCCATTTTTTTAAGCGAACATAGTTCAGTGACGACTGGTGTCGAGTCCCAACGCTTTTCTTTGTTTATCTTGCCACAGCTGCATCTCCCCTTCAAGTTTTGCCACTGCAACATAGTTAATTTTCAGGACAAAAGTGAAACTATTCATTCCAATCACCTGCTCTTCACCCAAGAAATTACAGTATGTAGAAGACATCTGGGTATGTACATACTTGGGAGCCCACCTTTAAATTGTCCTCTATTTATTCAATGAAGCAGCCTATCTCACAATGTTTTCCAAATAAGGCCTTCTAACAACCTGACTGCAAAACTGCACCGTTACTTAGCAGTCCACAAGATCCTGACAAACATGGACCACTACTTGCATCTTGGAAGTTCCTGCCTAAAGAAAGTATGTTTAATGAAATTCCCCAGTGCCTTCACAGTGTTTGACCACCTGGGGTAAGAAATAAAGATTGACCTCAAATCTGGCTTAAAACTCGTATACCAGTCAGCAGGAATCCTTCAAATCCAGTGGCAGATAACAAATGTCAGCATCTCCAAGGTCCTAGATACGCCCAATCAGTTCCAAATAGCACTTGTGCTTTTCACCAGATTCCTCATATACTCCAAGCTTTGCCAAAGCACATAAATACGAAGGTGATCAGGAAACTATTCAAATAAAGTTCCAAGAGCCTCCATGGAAACACCAAGTTCTGCAAATCCCTGGCCTGGCTCCACAAGTTGAGAAGAATCATTTAGCACAGCATTGGGCATCTCCAGTCTGTTTGCTGTGACATATCCAAGCCTCTTGTAAATGGTGGAAGAGTGATCCAACTATCCATCCATCCACCCATCTGCCCTGCCTGTGGCACAGACTGCACATCCCAGATTCACTTGTATCAGTCACCTCAGAACCCAAAGAATGGAGTGAAAGAACATCATCCTTGCTCAAGACATTGTAAGACACTTCTGTAAATATTAAGCATTGTGGCACATAATTAGTTTGATAGTATAATAATGCCACGACCTGCATGTTCTTGACTCCCAGCATGTTCAACCAGTGTTGACTATTGGGAGAAAAAAAGTATTACAGCTTTAACATCCCAAACTCCACTGTGATGACATTATTTCTGAAAGTTGAAAATGAGAGAACTTGCTCTAATGCCAGGGTATGGGGGATGGTGGAGGCTGGTACAATCGGGACATTCAACAGATTCTTGAGCACATGGATGTTAGAAAAATAGAGGAATGTGGGAAAGAGAAAAATAGATTGTCATAGAGTATAGATTGTCATTGTGGGCCAAAGGGTCTGTCATGTGCTGTAATACCATTCTAACAGCTAATGTTGAAAAATTAACGACATAATATACTTTCAAAGACAGAGATAATAGCAAGTCTGTATTGGTGGTGGTAGTAAAACATGAAAATCTGCAGAAACCATGGTTAGAAGTAAAAACACAAAGCTGAAGAAACCAGTGTCCCTTATATAAAGATAAAAATGCATAATGACATTTTGGGCTTGAGCCCTTCATCAAGGTATGGAAAAATGTTGGCAGGTGTCTGGGTAAAGGGGGAGGTGTGATTGCAAAGGCAGGTGATAGGTGGAGAAGGGAGAGGGGGCGCAGCAGCAGCAAGCAAGGGGAGGAATGGCTAGGTAGAAGGGGAAGGGAGGGTGGAGAGTTGACAGGGGAAAGGAGAGCAGGTTTGCAAAAACTGGAGAAGTTGATGTTAATGCCATTTGACTGGACAGTGCCTAAATGGAAAATCAGGTGGTGTTCCTCCAATTTATGGATTGTCTTGGTGGGATAATACAAGGCCATGGACAGACATGAATATGGGAGTGGGATGCAGAACTGAAATGGTTGGCTACTGGGAGGTCTCTGTCACTGGTGAGGAGAGCGTGAAGGTGCTCAGTGAAGCAATCCTCTAGACTGCATCCAGTCTCTCCAAATTGGAGAAGGCCACAAAGGGAGCAATGGATGCAGTAAATCAATTCTGTGCATACACAAGTGAAGTGTTGCCTCACTTGAAAGGCCTGTTTAGGGCCCCAGGTTGTGGTGAGGGAGGAGGTGTGGGTGAAAGTGTGGCACCTTCTGCAGGTGCTAGGGGGTGGTTGGTGGATAGGGATGAGTGCAAGAGGGAGTCATGGAGGGAGAGGTCCCTACGGAAGGCAAAGAGGGGAAGTTGTAGCTGCTAGTGGGATCCTGTTGCAAGTGCTGCAAATTGCAGAGGATAATGTGTTGGATGTGGAGGCTGGTGGAATGATAGGTGAGGACAAGGGGAGTCCTGTGTTTATTGTGTCAGGGGACAGAAGGTTTCAGGGCAGATGTGCAGGAAATGAAGGAGAAGCAGGTGAGGGCTGAGTTGATGGTGGAGCGGAAGCCACATTTGTGGAAGAATGCAGACATTTCAGAAGATCTGGACTGGAACACCTCATCTTGGGAACAGATGCAGCAGAAATGAAGACATTGAGAAAAGGGAATAGAATGTTTGCAGGGGACAGGGTGTGAGGAAATAAAGTCGAGGTAGTTGTGGGATTTGGAAGGTTTGTAATATGTGGGTGGAAAGCTTGTCTCCTGAAATGGAGACAGAAATCCAGATCAGGAAGTGTGTTGTTAGAAATGGACCAGGTGAGTTTGAGATTGGGGTGGAAGTTGGAAGCGAAGTGAGTAAAGTTGACAAGCTCCTTGCAGCCCTGATGTAGTCCTCGATATACCAGAGGAAGAGTTGTGGGGTCTTGCCTGTGTAGGCTTGCATCATGGATTGCTCCACAAACAGTTAAGTGTAGCTGGGACTCATGTGGATGCCCATGGCTACTTCTTTGATTTGGAGGAAGTAAGATGAGTTGAAGAAGTTCTGCCAGGTAGAGGAGGGTTGTGTAGAAGATGTCTGGTCCAGAAAGAGGCGAAGTGGTTTAAGACTTTATGGAGGATGAAGGTATAAAGGGATTGGACATCCATCATGAATATGAAGCAGTTCAATTTGGGACCTCTGAAGTCACTGAAGAGGTGGCGGGTATGTGAGGTATCATGGATATAGGTGTGGAGGGATTGGACGAGGGGAAAAAATGTAAGTGGAAATTAATTTGGTGGGGCAAGACCAAGCAGAAATAATGGGTCTACCTGGATGTTTGGGTTAATGTATCTTGGGTAAAAGGTAGAAACAAGCAGTGCAAGGATGGGAAACAATGAAGTTAGAGGTCGTGGGAGGGAGGTGACCAGAAGTGATGAGGTTGGACATGGTGTTGGAGACTGTGGCTTGATAAGCTGTGGTGGGGTCCTGTGAAAGGGGTAAGTAGGAGGAGGTGTCTGAGAGCTGTCATCTGGCCTCAACAGACCACAACAGCACCACCTGTATGATGGGGAGGTTGGGGTTGTTGCAGAGAGTGGAGATCAGAGCATTTGGAGGAAGTAAGATCAGAATAAGAGAGGTGAGTGGTGAAGTCAAGATGATTAATGTCTTGACAGCAATTGGAAATAAAAATATCCAGAGCAGGCAGCTGGCCAGGAGAAGGTGACCAAGTGGAGGAAGAAGGGGTCTTGGGTTGGGGGGGATGGTGGTGGTGAAGAGTCACAGAAATATGCCCGGAGACAGAGGCGATGGAAGAAGAGTTTGGCATCATAGTGTGTGGAACTCATTAAGGTATGGATTTGTATTAGGGGAACATTTCATTGATGAGCAAAAGATTGTGGGTGCTTTCTGATGGGTAATTGAATTAACTTTCTCACTCCTGGTACCACTTCAGAGAGATGGGTGTTGTAGAACAAGTTTCAGACTCCTTCCCTCCTACACTTCTTCCCCAATACCATTCTGACAACACATCACTTAAAGGTACAATGTTTTAAAAATCAATACAAGGGCAGGCATTTCAGTGAATAAAAATTCGTATTGCAAAAGTTGTTGTAATTAAATGCAGATGCCACACAATAAGTACAGTATATAGTCAATTCATCATTTGAGGCTTATTTTTAGAAAGTGTCACAGATAATGTAAGGATTTATTGCTTCTGCTTACCTGGAAAAAGGGATTGTGTTTAAACCACTGGTATCAGTTTGATACAACTGATTCGTTTGTTAAGCCATTTGACGTCTGTTGAAAGTAAACCACAGTACTGTGATTGGTGGTGTCACACATAACCAAATTGGTGAGATAACGGACTTCTCCAAAAGTTCACTGCTATTCCTATATTTTTTAAAAATTCTTCAGATGGATCAAATTCTCAGACTACAATGGTGGAATTAGAATTGGTATAATGTAACCAACTTTAGCATCCATATCTGCAATAACTATAATATCCCTGCAATAAATTATACTATATTTTTCTACTTTAATGTTAACAGGCTTGCATGTTAACAACAGATAATTATT